>NW_024879135.1:4895-126657 GCF_018340385.1 Cyprinus carpio
CATGGCCGCCGCCCCGCGAACTCTGTCTACCTTACCCCCGAGCCCAGGCTACCCAGCTCATCCCGAAGATGCAGGGGCTTACGTCGAGACCTTCCTTCAGATGTTCGAGGCGATCGCGGAGTGCCCGGGAGGCGGCCCCAGGACGAGTGGGGGCGCGTATCGTGGCGCCGTTGCTTGACGGGAAGAGGCGCAACTGCATACTTTATGCTTGGCCCCGAGCGGAGTAGCTCTTATGAAGATTTGAACAAAGGAGATCGTTGGGGCGGGTTTGGACTGTCTGCCCATGTAGCGCCGCCCACTGTTTCCATGCTGTCCTACCCAATCCACGGCCGGCCCGCCCGTGCCAAGTAACGACCCTCACCCTTGCCCACATTGGCTACTGGCCGGGGGTCCCAACCGCCCCACCATGTAGCGGAGCGCGTAGTAAGTGGACCGCCTCCTACGGGCCCTTCCCCCGCCCTCCATCCGGCAGGCGGCCGGTATGCGGAACCCCGGTCCAATGTCGACAGCTGGTGGAAGGCCATCGAGCTGGCGGAGGCCAACCAACACGGGAGGCTGGGGAGCGAGCGCACGCCCTTTCCTCGAAGGGTGGTCCAGGAGCGACGTCGCGCTCCGGAGGGCACCCAGCGATCGTCCAGGGAGCTGCCTGTACCGGTCCTCCTCGTGCAGGGATTGGCGGGTTCGAACCGCCTCTTTTGCCTCCGCTAGCCACCTGTCAGCCCTGCCGGAACCGCCCCCATCGCCGGACGTCCACGAAGCCCCGACGGCGCCCCGTGCTGCCTAGCCCTCGGACAGCCCCAGGGAAGGGTGAGTCTTCCCGTCATAACCCTAACCTCTTCTATGACCTACTTTCCAGCAGGTGGCTGGGCTGGTTGGCCTTTGCCCGGGAGGCAGCACGAGGATGACCGCCATCAAACACTGCTGGGCCCAAGTGATGGGTCGCCGAAGGGAAGGATCTCCAACCGGCACCCCACACCAACACCCCTCATTTTCGTGGTCAAAAACGGCCTGCTTGTTACTGTGTCGCACAGCGAAGGGGGAGGAGAAAACCTTGCTTGGTGGTCCCAAGGACCCAAGACAGGATGCAGTGATGGAGCTGGCGCATGCCCATCCCATTGCCGGCCACCTTGGGGCCCAAAAACAACCATCCGACGCATCCGCGACCCGTTCCACTGGCCAGGCCTGGAGGCCGAGGTGAAGCGCTTCTGTAATGGCCTGTCCTACCTGTCAACGGACCGTCTCCATTCACGCCCTCCCCCCAGCCCGCTGATTCGCTGCCCACAAAAAAAAAAAAAAAAACATTGAGGTGCCCTTCGACGATCGTGAATGGAACCTAGTAGGGACCCGCTGCTGCCGAGTCCCGCCCGGGGACATGACACATTCTGGTCATCCTGGACTATGCAACCCGCTACCGCTACCCGAGGCCATCCCCCTTCGCAAAGCCACCGCGAAAGCCATTTGCGCAGGAGCTCTTGCCATGCTGAGTAGTCGGGTCGGCCTACCATCCCAGATACTGGACTGACCAGAGGCACCCCCTTCATGTCCCGGGTGGGCTGAGCTCCTCCCTGGCAAGCTCCTCAAGATCAAACAGAGCTCCGCACCACTGTATACCATCCCGCAAACGGACCGGCCTGTGTTGAACGATTCAATCAAACATTGAATTCAGATTTGCGAGCTCGAGTGGCTGCAGAGACAGGGCGCGACTGGGACAAGATGCTGCCCTACCGTGTTGTTCGGCATCCGGGAGGTGCCGCCAGGCTTCCACCGATTTACCCCCTTCGAGCTCCTCTCTTCGGCCAGGCAGCCCCGCGGCGCTGCTAGATGTCGCCCGAGAAGCCTGGGAACAGTCAGCCGTCCGTCCACCCGCTCCACGATCGAGACATGTTACCGGAGATGCGGGAGAGGATCGCCAGGGTCATGCCATCGTCCGTGGAGCACATGGCAAAAGCTGCAGCAGGCCCAGCAACGACATTTGATCAACAGGGCTGGCCCAGCCACGGGAGTTTCAGGGCAGTAGCCCACTTCATGGTCTCGTCCGCCACCGACCGCCGCCTGTAAATTCTTGGCCAGCCTGGCAAGGTCCCTACAACACCGTCCACGGAAATGTCGGCCCTGTCACCTACCGCGTCCAGGCAGCCCGAAGACGCAGAGAGACCAGCTGTAGGCCACATAAACCTTCTGAAGCGCTGGGTCGGGTCCGGGCCCCAGCTGGCAGCCCTCGCGTCATCAACCTCCCGTGGCCTGTGGACATGGACCCCCATCTCTCGGCCGCGCCAAAAGTCGGAGGCTGAAACACCTGGGTCAGTCAGTTCATCACAACCGCCTGTGTTTCTCCGTCACCTGCCATGGCGGACCCACGTCTCAAGCAACGATATCCGCACAGCACCCTGATGATCGTCCTGAGCAAGCGGCCCTATCGTGTTCCGGAGGCTCGCGACGAACACGCCATTGAGGAGTATGTCCAGTAGATTGTTGTAGGTTTGGGACCATCGAACCATCACGCAGCCCCTGGTCAGAGCCCCATCATCATGGTTCCAAAGCCCGATGCAACCTTCCGCTTTTGCAATGACTTCCGCCACCTAAACGGAAGGTCTCGGAGTTTTGATGGCTACCCCATGCCGCCGGGTCGCTGAACTCTTGGACCGCCTGGGGAAGGGCCCGGTACATTCAAACCCTCGACCTCACCAAGGGCTTACTGGCAGGTCCCCCTAACCGAACAGTCCAAGCCGAAGACTGCGTTCCTCGACCCACCCCAGTAGGCCACTGGCAGTACCCGGTCCTACCCTTCAGGCCTGCATGGGGCTCCCCGCCACCTTCCAGCGGCTAATGGACATCCCTCCTGGGCGGACCCCCATCCAGGCCTACGCGGCCGCCTAAATGGAAACGATGTAAGTCATTCATTCCGAGACTTGGGCAGGCGCACCTTTAGCGGCTGCGGAAGGTGCTATCGAACCTCCGCGGGGCTGGACTGACCTGCCAACACCCCCTACTGTGTCACCTGGCCCTCACCGAAGTCCAGTACCCCACACTCGGCTACCAAAGTGGTCCGCGGCCTCGAATTCGACCTCCAGGAAAGAAAGTGGGCGCGCTCCTCTCCGGCGCCGCGGCCCACCACCAAAACGCAGGTACGGGCCGTTTTTGGGGTTGGGGCGGGATATTACCAGATGTGTTCATCCCTAACTTTCTCCTCGTTAGAGCCCGCTCCCCCTGACAGACCTTACTCAGGAAGGGGCAACCAGAGAAGGTCCCGTGGCACCCCGAGACGGACGAGCGCGGTTCCAACGGGTGAAGGCCGCCCTCACCTCCGAGCCCGTGCGCAGGCGCCCCCGACTTCAATCTGCCCGCGCCCCTTCCTGTGCAAACGGATGCATCCGATACCGGGTTGGGAGCCGTCCTCTCTCCAGGTCCGTCGACAGTGCGAGGAAACACACCGGTGATCTATATCAGCCGTAAGCTTGAACCTCAGCGAACGACGGTAATGCGGCCGGGCGAGAAGAAGGCACTGCAACTGCCGTCAAGTGGGCAGTCACTGGAGCTCCGCTACTAGCCATTCCTCGGCCGTCGCAGTTCACCCTGGATCATCGGTACCACGCCCCCCTACAGTGGATGGCCCCGGGCGAATGACACCAACGCCAGGGTGACTCGGTGGTTCCTCGCGCTCCAGGAGTCTTCCACTTCACCGTACAACAACAGGCGGGGACGGCCAATGCGAACAGCCGATGGACTCTCGATGGATAATGGGCAGTTTTCGCTAGGTCTGTCAGGCTCCACTCACCCGCCCTACCCCACTCTCCCACACTCCTTCCACCAGGGACAGCACTGACGCTTAGGGGGGGGAGAGTTACGCGCGGGATCCCCGAGCTCTAATCAATCACGTCCGCCGCGGAAACAGAGGTCAACACCTGCAGCCCATTTGCAGACGGCTTTATAAGCTGGCACCGCGAACACAGAGAGGTGAGATGTCTCCAAAGGACTCAGCTAGAACAATTCTCTGTGTTTCTCCTCCAGACAACAGCGTGTGACCGCCAGGCCCGCTAAAGACACGGACCTCACGGACCCACACAGCACATGCGCACCGCGGGGAGGAAGAGAAGGCTGAGCACTGAGCACCGTGGAACCCCTCACGTTGGCTATTTTCCCTCTGCACCACCTCAATAAAATCCACCCTCGGGGAACTTCACTTGATCCTCGTGTCGTGTGCTTCGTCACCCCGTCACAATATACTATAATATATATATATATAATGATATATATAATATATATGAGGACAGATCCTTAGCATTAAAAATATTAATTTTTAACTTTTGAAATTAACGATCGTTATGATATAGAACACATTTTGAGTACGTGACTTCCAGATCTCTCACAACACTTGGGTTTAATTTCAAAATACGTGGACTTCTTCGCAGAATCTGTACTCACCACGTGGATTTCTTAGAATCTCCACAACACCACATATCTATTCAGTAAGAGTACAAGGTTTTGTTTTGTTTTGTGATATAGTATCAATGGTCAATGGTTATCAAAAACGCAGTTATTAAATAATAAATAATCATACATAACATCTTATTATTTCCACAGCGATAGTTCAATGTACCTGCACGAATCAGATCAGAATCAGATCAAAGGTGTTTCTCTGAACTATGTTGTTTCACAAGTTTATGGAGTTCTACACGCTCGCGCATCTTCCCATTATAACAAGAAAAAAGGTTTCTCACATAATTCGTTTAAAATTTGGAAAATTTTTGTTTGTCCGCGTAAACTGTTTCAGGAATGACAAACGCGAATGTAAAAAATTACGCGAGTGAATCAGCTAAATTGTTCCGCGAGTCATTGCTATGATTGACAGTGAAATATCTAAACATTGTAGAATGGACGTAATGAATATCTGACAAGCCGGGTCAAAATAGAGCTGTGGCAGTTAAGTGATGCTGAGAAAATTCAGAGTAACAAACATACAGCAAGCGGCACAAGTCCTGTAGTGGCTGAATATATTTGCAGGCTTCTACAGTTAAAATAAATAAATAACTAAATAAAGCATTATTATTTTAATTATTAGACCATTAATTTTTTTTTTTTATTTAATTTTATTTAACCTTTATTTAACCAATCTCTCACTTAAAATCCTCTTTCACATGGTGTCCTGGCCCAAAATGGGCAGCAAATACAATAAGTTGTATCACAAAAATGTACACAACACAAACAAACTAAGAAACCCTTAAAGACATTATATATCATTGCGTCATCTTCCCATTTGCCAAATGGAAGATGACCAATTTTTTATTCATACTTAGTACAAGTAAAAGTACAAAAATTAGTATTAGAGTCATGTTTATCATAGATAAAGCAGACGTGACAAAAAACTAGGGAGTAGAAAACTGAGCTGATGAGTTATCCCTCTGCTGTCATCTACTGGTGTTAAATATGTCATTTTCATCTAAAAGGCCTTGTTTCCACCAGGAGACACATTTCGCTGGCAATTTTTTTTTCTCCTGATGAATGAAAAGAGAACGCTTTTAAAGTTGAATTGCACTGCACAGCTGTAGAATTTAAAAAAATAATATAGGCTTTGAAAACTTTAAGTTTTAAAAAAAAAAAATATTCACTTTAGACAACAGTGGTTAAAAAGGGCAGTGTGTAATTTTTTCATTTTTATTTTTTGTTAAATATTCAGGTATCTCACTTCAGCCAGGCAACCAGTGTTGGCAATCCTGGTATATTATAATATAACATTTTACTTAGCTAGTTTTAGATAAAAGTTTTTTGTCTTTTGGTGTAAAAATAACTTTCCTGGGTATATTTTTTTGTAATAAAACACTCTGTTTATAAAATTGGTACTGATAAACAGCTTAACCACTACTTACCTTTAGCCTACCTTTGCGGTCTGCTATTATATTCCAATATCATTATGCCTCAGGTAGCTATTCTAGATTAAGAGTTGTTGTTTTTGTATGCACAGGTAGCTTGCTGCTGGCTTAATAATTTTGTCATTTTGAGTGCACAGTGAAAATGGTTGTAGGGCTGTCAAAAAATATTCAAATTTCGAATATCATCAAATTTAAAAGAAAAATCCACATTCAAATTCAAAAAACACAAAAATCATAATCACGATTATTTGGTCAATATTGTGATCATGATTTTTTTTTATTTAACATTATGGAGGGGGCCACATGCCCAAAAATTTATATGAGTGATTTATTTAAAAGAGTACATATCACATATAACTTTCCTGTAAATAAGGTTGCTATGACATCTACAGTAGAGACCAGTGGAATTTCAAACAAACAAAAAGTCCTCAAAAATTATTACAAATAATTAAACTGTCAGTAATAAAAAAAGCAAAGGACAAATACAATATATAAAACAGATACAAATGAAACAAACTGTGGCGTTAAAATGTTTTTTTTTTTCAATTCTCAAAAGCAGTTTAACAGCCTACTCCGAGAAATTAATAATCAAATGTAAAAAAAAAAACGCGTAGTCTTCACTGTAAGATTAAACTGTTTTGTTTCTTATTAAAGCTACAAAAGTCCTTCACTCAGAGCATGTGTGATTTTTGAATGTGTATTTTGATGTTTGATTAATATTAATGAATATTAATTATAATAATTTAGATTAATATTGTCACGGAGAACGAACCCCGTGATTCCCTCTGCTGGCCAGCAGAGGTGCACCCTCCCTGAATACTGACACACACGACATCCAAATCCATTCATTTACACTGACTAAACTACATTTCCCACAAGCCCCGTCCTTGGACTCTAATCACCCTCACAGGTGCTCTTCATACAGGACTTGGGTATAAAAGCTGGACTATCACAGGAGTTCAATGTGAAGTCTTGGATTTGCTGTGTCTGTCATTTCTTTCTGACGTTCTCTACCCCGTGTTGGGTTTCCTGTTATCCCGACCCTGTTTGATCTCCTTTACGTACCTTTTGCTGCCTACCTACCGACCCTTGCTTGTTTACTGGATTTTGATTCTCTGTTCTCCCTATGTTGCTGATATTGCTGTTATTGACCATTGCCTGTACAACACGAGTTTCTCGGCAATAAAGCCTGCATGATGGATCCCGATGTCGAGTTCTGTATCTTAACAGAAGACTTCGCCAACAAGCGAGATCCAGCGGCTTATGAAGGTCTTCATACCACCATGGCGGCCCAAGCCAGTCAGATCGCTGCTAACCAGTTTCAGCTGAATGGGACTGACGTCTATCACTGAGTTTACTCATCAAAAACCGTTCATAGAGTCCTCCATACAGCTCCCGCGGCACACACCAACGCCGGAATCGTCCGCCATTACCCACGTTGCAGGGAGGCCGTCCCAGGTTAATCCTCGTCTCGCTTTCCCGGAGAAGATTCAACGGCGACGCTTCCAGCAAGTGTAAGGGATTTCTATTACATCGCGTCATTGTTTGTTGAACAGGAACCCCGCTGTATCTACTACTGATACTGGGAAAGCATCGCCTTTGTTTGTTCACTGCTGACTGAGAGCACGGAATGGATTACTGCTGTATGGGGCTACCGATGTCCTGCATCTCTTCCTTTCAGGACTTCCTACAACAGTTCAGAGCAGTATTCGATCCCCCTAAGGAGGGGTAAAGGAGGCGGAGATCCGCTTATTGAACTATCTCACGGCAGAATGACGGCGGCTGAGTATGCTCTACGATTCGCACACTGGCGGCACAAACCAACTGGGTGAACGACCCACTAAAGGTACTCTTTCGCAGGGGCTCTGATACATGGATCTGTCAAGCTGAGCTAGCATGCAGAGACGAGGCGGCAGAGATCTTAATAGGCTTCATTGAACTTACAATTACCATTGACAATCTGCAATGTGCCCGGCAATCCAGTCCTCGCCGCACTGACCACCCAGGTTCAGGCCGTCTCATGAATCTATTGAAACCATGCAGGTTAATACTTACCATCTGTCTGTTGAGGAGAGAGATCGACGCATCTCAATAGACTATGCATGTACTGTGGCTTACCTGGCCAATTAAACGTAACAACCTGCCCTACTCGTGCATCTACCTCCTCACAACGCTCGTGAGTACTCCTCTCACGTCCCTGTTGATACACAGTGTGTAAGCATTCCAGTTGAATGTGGATATAAACGACAAACAGATCATTACCTCTGCTTTACTCGATTCTTGGGCTGCTGGCATTTTCATTTTCTGAGGAGTTTGCCAAGAAATATGACATTCGACTGATTTCATGCTCTACCCTCTCTCTCCCAAAGTGGAAACAACAGCTGGTCGACCACTGGGTTCTGGATCCATCACCACCTCACTCGCAACTAGTGATGGTGGCTGGATTACTTCACAAGGAAGGATTCAATTCCTACATTCTCCCCACATCTCACCAAAACTTCCCGTGGATTTCTTTGGATTACCCTGGCTGCGTCTGCATAATCCACAGATTTTCCTGGAGAGAAGTGCCCCAAGTTGTGAAAATGGAGAAGACCATTGTCAACAGAAACTGTCTTTCTCTGGTCAAACCCATTCCTGTCTGTCCATGTCACTCCTCTCCATCACGCACGAGAGTCCAGTCTCGATCTTCCAGAGGAATATTGCTGATTTTACGGAGGCTTTCAGTAAGGAGCAAGCTAACACCTTACCTCCTCACTCACCGTAAATATGACTGTGCAAATCGAATCTTCTGCCAGGGCATTCTCCCCCAAAGGGGGAGAATTGTCCAGCCTGAAGACCGAAGCCATGAAGGATTACATCAATGAAGAACTCCAGAAAGGTTTCATCAGACCGTCCACATCTCCTGCTTCATCCGGGTTCTTTTTCATGAAGAAGATGGTGATCTTCGTCCATGCATTGATTCTCGTGGACTAAACGAAATGACTGTGAAATTCCGATAACCCTCTTCCGTTGGTGTTCCTTCAGCCCTCGAACAGCTTCGCACTGCCCAGTACTACACCAAGCTGGATCTAAAGGTGCACATACAATCTCATTCGCATTAGAGAGGGAGATGAATGGAAGGACCGCCTTCTCTCCACAACCACTGGACACTATGAATATCTTGTGATGCCGTTCGGACATGGTCAACAGTCCCATCTGTGTTTCAGTCATTTATTAACCCTCTGAAGTCGATTAACGCGTATCATGCGTTTTGGGGTATTTTCTCTTGATAACCCCGAAAAGAACTTAAATTACACTTTCAGTTTTTGATCGTACAGATAAGAGCAATACATCAATCGAATCTGTAAAGGGTCTACTGTTTTTTTTTTTTTTTTTTTTTTTTTTTTTTTTTTTTTGTAGGACACCATAAAACAAACAAACTTTTGTGCCACTTATAAAATAAATATAACAAACCAGGAGTGCTGTCTGCAGCCTTTGTCTGCGCTTATCTTCAGTTACAAACGCGTCATTAAAATGAACTGTAACTCAGTGAATACTCAACACAGAGACATGAGAGAGATATCTATAGAAAGCCTGACATGTCTACTTTTACACTAAACAAGCGCTGCCGAAAACAAATATTCTGTGATAAAGTAAATCCATATGAAAACTAACGCGATGTCCGTTTTTCACGTCTCCCTTCATTATCTTCTAATGCGACTACGCCCCCGCGCTGAACACGCCCACACAACAGAAGACAACGCAGCGAGATTGTTCTTCAAGTTTTTTTTATTTTACTGTTTGCTTCGCGATGAGAGGAATAAGACATAATTCACCCCAAAAAGATGTGATGTGGTTGAGGATTTGAGATTTGGATTTCCTCAGAAAAAAAGATTAAACACTTTATCCAGCAGAGATCATAAACATAAGTACATTCTCTTATTTATTTATATACTTGTACTAGTTTTCACATAACGTGTAAACATTTTACTAGTTAGACTTTTTCCAAAGACTTTTTCCAAACTATAATTCCTGACTATACATGTATAATCAAGTGAAATATTATGAAGTTTCAATAACAATATACTACTATACCATTCAAAAGCTTGATGTAAATAATATAAATGTAGCTGTAACAAAGGTAATAAACAATACTTCTCTCAACAAATCACCCCCCAAAAAAAACCAAAAAAATATTCTCAGCTCTTTTCAACATTAATAATAATAATGATAATAATAACAAATGTTTTTTTTGTTGAAAATAAGATTGTTAAAAGGATTTCTGAAGGATTGTGTGACCGGAGTAATGATGCAAAAAATTCAGTTTGAAAGTCAGCTTTGATTGTTCCTAATAAACTGTTTAACTTGCACTCAAAAGTGGATATTAAATTATGTTGTGGGATAATTAAATATATTCTAAATAAACGACAAACATAAAATTATATACATTTATTTTGTCCTCACATTCTTTCTTGTAACTCATTCCCTCTCAGTGACACAGCTGACTGAATGGCTCATTATGCAGCTCATTACTGCAGGCCTTTGTCTTCTCAGGTGTGAATCCATGATAGTTGACACCTACTCGCATATGACTTTCACCAACAAAAAGTGTCTTAGAAAATTTAAATCAATATATTGTTTTCTGTAAGTGAGTAAACAAGATGATTTTCACATCATTTAGGAAAAAAAAAATTCTAGGCTACAAGCTCCAGTTCTCAAAAGTTCCGGGAACCAATTTTTTGTATGTTTTATTGCCTTATTCAAGTGATTTAACATTTTTAGTTTTTCACTAACCACGGATAACATTTTTTTTTCTCAAAACAAACACAATCATGTACATACATGCTGCTCACATATTATTATAGCCCAGTTTTGTGCTGATTACAGTGAGATTAGACTTTAGCCATTTGGATGTTTATAAGAAACTGAAAAAAGCACAAATGTCAGGGCATGACAAAACTTCTCCAGGCCCCAAAATACCCTTAGACTCCAGAGGGTTAACGAGGTCTTCAGAGACATGGTTAACATATCTGTGATCATGTATATTGATGACATACTGATCTACTCCAACACACTTCCTGAACATGTACAACATGTCCGAGCAGTTCTTCACCGCCTCATCAAATACCAGTTATACGCCAAGGCTGAGAAATGCGAATTCCACACGACTTCCACCACATTCGGCTGTGAACGATTGGATGGCACGCAGTGAAGAGGTTTGGAATCGGGCTCATGTTCACCTTCAACACGCTGTTCGAAGGCAAAAGGAGCAAGCGGACCGCAGAAGGTGCTCAGGTCCCAACTACCAGCCGGGTCAATGGGTGTGGCTATCAACACGGGATCTCCGTCTCCGGCTTCCTTGCCACAAACTGAGTCCAAGGTACGTGGGTCCATTCCAAATCACTAGACAGATAACCCCAGTTTTCTTCCGGCTGTCACTTCCTAACACATATTGTATTTCTCCTACCTTTCATGTATCCCTGCTCAAGCCCGCTGCTGGTCCCAGAGATGAGGGAGAGGGGAGGTCCCGTGCACAGGCCCCTCAACCCATCACCATAGAGGGCAAGGAGGCTTACCAAGTCTAGGAGTTACTCGATTCCAGACGTCGGGGAAGAATTCTACAGTATCTGGTCGACTGGGAGGGGTACGGTCCAGAGGAACGCTCTTGGGTAAATTCTGAGGATATTCTAGACCCCAATCTCATCGATGAATTTCATCACTTACATCCTGAAAGACCGGCCCCTTGACCCCGTGGTAGTCTGGAGTCTGGAGTTGAAACATCCAGAGCCACCATGCACAGGCGTGTGCTTTTGAACCAGAAACAGCGGCAGAAGCGCCTGACCTGGGCTACAGAGAAGCAGCACTGGACTGTTGCTCAGTGGTCCAAAGTACTTTTTTCGGATGAAAGCAAATTTTGCATGTCATTCGGAAATCAAGGTGCCAGAGTCTGGAGGAAGACTGGGGAGAAGGAAATGCCAAAATGCCTGAAGTCCAGTGTCAAGTACCCCCAGTCAGTGATGGTCTGGGTGCCATGTCAGCTGCTGGTGTTGGTCCACTGTGTTTTATCAAGGGCAGGGTCAATGCAGTTAGCTATCAGGAGATTTTGGAGCACTTCATGCTTCCATCTGCTGAAAAGCTTTATGGAGATGAAGATTTCGTTTTTCAGCACGACCTGGCACCTGCTCACAGTGCCAAAACCACTGGTAAATGGTTTACTGACCATGGTATTACTGTGCTCAATTGGCCTGCCAACTCTCCTGACCTGAACCCCCATAGAGAATCTGTGGGATATTGTGAAGAGAAAGTTGAGAGACGCAAGACCCAACACTCTGGATGAGCTTAAGGCCGCTATCGAAGCATCCTGGGCCTCCATAACACCTCAGCAGTGCCACAGGCTGATTGCCTCCATGCCACGCCGCATTGAAGCAGTCATTTCTGCAAAAGGATTCCCAACCAAGTATTGAGTGCATAACTGAACATAATTATTTGAAGGTTGACTTTTTTTGTATTAAAAACACTTTTCTTTTATTTGGTCGGATGAAATATGCTAATTTTTTGAGATAGGAATTTTGGGTTTTCATGAGCTGTATGCCAAAATCATCAGTATTAAAACAATAAAAGACCTGAAATATTTCAGTGGGTGTGCAATGAATCTAAAATATATGAAAGTTTAATTTTTATCATTACATTATGGAAAATAATGAACTTTTTCACAATATGCTAATTTTTTGAGAAGGACCTGTACAGTCCGCCATTGCTGCACTGACAAGAATGTCTCCCAAGCATTTTAGGTGTTCTGTAGCTGGATGTATTAATCCACATAGCGCTCTCCATTATCTCCCGAAATCTGAGCAACTGAAGACGAGGGTTTTTGAAGAGTTTTTTATGAAGAAATATGCTCCCTCAACTCTACCGATATTCATTTATGTCTGCGCGAATAATTTACACCAGACTGCTTTGTGAATGAGGGTCAGTATAAAGCAGGTTTTGCACAATGATAAAGCAGTGCCAACTGTTCATGATCCAGTAAGTATCACGCGTTTGTTCTCCAAATTGCCTTTCTGAAAGAGATAAGTCTTTCTAAGACTAATGTTGCTAAAGCTAGCATTGTCTGTCTGTTTTCACTGATGCTGCCTTCACGTGCTACCAGAGTGATCGTGAATAGGAAAGTGGGAGTTAAAATTGCATATGAAAGCAATGTGAAGTCGACCGCTGGAATTAGTCAAGCTCATAATCACAAGTGGGGCTATGGCACCATGAGTTATTTTTTATCACACCGTACTCCCATCTGTGTAATTCACAAAGTGCATTTTTTTATGCACAGTTCAATCAGATGACTGACTTTTAAACCGAGTGCATTTTCTGTAAAGATAACTGGCTTGGACTAATGGTGGAGTGTTTATTTGCAAAGGCTAGCACTGGTTTTTGAAGCTCCGCCCTCTTCCCTGGAGCACCAGTTCATTTGCATTTAAAGGGAAAGACACAAAAATGGTGTGTTTTGGCTCATACCCTAAAACTGGCAATTTTAACAAGCTATAAAAAATAATCTGTATGGTATTGCAAGTTAAAACTTCACATACATACTCTAGGGACATCAGAGACTTATTTTACATCATGTGAAAAGGGGCATAATAGGTTCCCTTTAAAAGTAACTTTCCCCAACACTGTAGACAAGTACACATACATTGTGTGAAGTAAAAATAAATAGACAAACACACACACACACACACACACACACACACACATTATGGCTTATTTCATGCAGTGTTGTTTACTATTATTACTTCTAATATATCTGCCTTTCATTAATGCATCCATCTACCACCTAATACATACATAGATCTATTTATTGACTATTTAATTAAATCTATGACAATGTAACAATACCCTGACCAAATCTCTTTACTTTCATTCGCATCCATTCAAAGTATATGCATCTGCCTATTTTGCACAATTTTTTGCACAATGCAGGTAATTTTGCGCAACTGAGGAATCCCCTCAGGACCTTCTGCACAATATTCAGTACTCTGTATTCCTGCTTCTTTTTTATTATTATTTATTTCTAGTCTATATTGTAATTCTGGAACTTTCCCATTTCCTGTTTTGTATCCTTACTTTATTATTATCCTTTTTTTATTTACCTGCAGGTGGTTATTTCTTCATTTCCAGATCCTTTGACTTTCCTTAAATTAATGCTTAAATTAAATTTTCCTGGAATGACCTGCCCAACTCAATCTGAGCAGCTGAGTCCTTAGACATCTTGAAGAATCGCCTAAAAACACATCTCCTCCATCTTTATTTGACATCTTTATTTCTTTTTCTATTCTATCTGTTTTCTTTATGTTTATTATATCATTTAAAAAAATAAACTTTGCTATGTGTACCATGTCAGGCTAACCGAGACTTGTTCTAGCACTTGCATATTATTGCTCTTTTGTTGATTTTGATTGCTTCCATTGTCCTCATTTGTAAATCATTTGGATAAAAACGTCTGCTAAATGACTAAATGTAAATGTAAATTATAACCAGCAAAGATTCATATTTATGATTAAAAGCAAGCAAGAAAGAAAAGAAATAAGGAACTTGAATAATGGTAATATACCAATATCTTGTGCACAAAACACTAGTGGAAATACACAATGACGAAAAATCAACAAAGACATCATGATAAGCACACATTGCAGTGTTTTTTATGCTTAAATTTGCCAGTGAAATAAAACAAATGTATATAAAAATAAGCCTTATTTCATGCAATGTTGTTTCTCTAACAAATTAATATGTGTGTGTGTATGTGTGTAAATGTGTATAGTTTTGTTCATTTTTATTAGTTTATTTTCTGTTTATGTTTTGTTTTTGGAAGAAAAATATGCCTTGTTTAATCCATTTTAATCTTACTGTTCCATAGACTTAAAAGTATTTTCAGGATAAAGTGGATTGTTCAATCATTTATAATGTGATGAGTGACAGCAAGACAAACCCATCATTTAAACATGTGAAACCCATAAACCTGAATAACTATTCTCATAGCCAAGAAATGCCAAACCTACCACTATTCAGATATATAAACTTTAGAACAAACTGAACGTCCAGGTTACATATGTAACCCTCGTTCCCTGAAGGAGGGAACGGAGACGTTACATCAGAAAGAGACTGACGAATGGGGTCTCGCCCAAGAGCCCAATCACCCTTCGAGTGGTAACAAAAAACACATGAATTCTGAGGTACCCAGCCCGCAGGGTGGAAGTTTCAACAACAGAGCTGGCAAGGTGCTTAGAGACACATGCTACGAAGAGACTTACTGTGGAGATACACACGTGGGATTGCCCAGAAGGGGAATCACAACACATGGAGGCACCTAGTCCCACACAGGGCTGACTGATAGGGCATGCACACAAGTGCTGGACATCAACAGTGCTGGAGGAACCCAGGGTTCTGAAGTGAGGAACTCACCTGAGGAAAATAGCGCACATATCCAATCCACGGAGTGGAATGGCGCAGCAAGCGGATTGACACCAAGCAGGTCCTTACTGGCCCGAAGGGGCGAGTACCCGGGAAAACACGGGCTCTACACGGAGATTATAAAATCTCGCAAACATGTTAGGTGTCGCCCAGCCCGCAGCTCTACAGATGTCTGTTAGCGAGGCGCCATGCGCCAGCGCCCAGGAGGAGGCTACACTCCTAGTTGAGTGGGCCCTCACCCCTAGGGGGCACGGCAGGTCTTGAGCCTGATAAGCCAAGACAATAGCATCCAATATCCAGTGTTATAACCTCGGCTTGGAGACAGCCTTTCCCTTCTCCTGGCCAAAGAGCTGGTCTGAGGTCCTGAAGCACTGAGTTCTGTCTACGTGGGTGCGGAGCGCACGTACTGGACAGAGTAGCGTCAGGGCTGGGTCTGCCTCCTCCGGGGGCAGTGCTTGGAAGTTCACCACCTGATCTCTAAAAGGAGTGGTGGGAACTTTGGGCACGTATCCAGGCCGGGGTCTCAAGATAACGTGAGAGTTGGCCGGCCCAAATTCCAGGCAGGCTTCATCAACTGAAAATGCCTGCAGCTCCCTGACCCTCTTAACCGAAGCCAAAGCCGTCAGGAGCGCAGTCTTCAATGATAAAAACTTTAGCTCTACTGAGAGCAAGGGTTCGAAGGGAGCCCTCTGCAGTGCCGATAGAACAACTGCGAGGTCCCAAGAGGAAACTTGATGAGGGCGAGGCGGATTGAGCCTCCTGGCCCCTCTCAGGAACCTGATGATCAGATCATGCTTCCCAAGAGACTTACCTTCAACAGGGTCATGGTGAGCAGAAATGGAGGCCACGTAGACCTTCAGGGTGGAAGGAGACAGCCTTCGTTCCAACCCTTCCTGAAGAAAGGAAAGCACTGACCCGATCTGACGTGAAAGCTCGTCGGCTGCACGATTGAGCCTGCCCGGAATGTGAATGTCACGAAGCAACCTCAGATGCTTCTGACTCCACAAGAGGAGATGGCGGGCAAGTTGCGACATGCGGCGGGAGCGTAGACCGCCCAGACAGTTGATGTACGCTACAGTCGCAGTGTTGTCCGTACAGACCAGAACGTGCCTGTCCTTCAGCAGGGCCTTGAAGCGCTGCAGAGCAAGCCGTACTGCTAGCAACTTGAGGCAATTGACATTCCACTGAAGTCAGGGTCCTGTCCAGGAACCTGACGCAGCATGCCCGTTGCACATGGCACCCCAGCCCATGGCAGAGGCATCTGTTGACACAACAACATGTCTGGACACTGGTTCTAGGGGAACGTCAGCCCGTAGAAATGAGAAGTCCAACCACGGGTTGAAGGTTCGGAGGCAGGCCAGAGTGACAGTCACTCGAAGCGTGCCCTGTTGCCATGCCCATCTCGGGACTCGGTCGTGAAGCCAGTGCTGAAGCGGTCTCATATGGAGCAACCCGAGTGGTATTACTGCCGCGCTGCGGATGCCATATGCCCCAGGAGCCTCTGAAACAGTTTCAGTGGAACCGTTCTCTTGCCCTCGAATTGACTCAGGCAATTCAGCAGTGACTGCGCGCTCGCTCGTATGCTGCGCGAACATGGCAACCGAGTCTATTTCCATACCGAGAAAAGAGATCCTCTGCACAAGGGAGAGTTTGCTCTTTTCCCAGTTGACCCGAAGACCCAGACGGGTGAGGTGTCTGAGCACCAGATCCCTGTGCTCATACAACCGCGCTCCAGAGTGAGCGAGAATCAGCCAGTCGTCGAGGTAGTTGAGGATACGGACACCTTGTTTCCTGAGAGGAGCCAGGGCTCCCTCTGCGACCTTTGTAAAGACACGGGGAGACAGGGCCAACCCAATTGGGAGAACCTTGTACTGGTATGCCTGCCCCTCGAAAGCAAACCAAAGAAACTGTCTGTGTTGAGGAAGAATGGAGACATGAAAGTACGCGTCCTTCAGGTCGATTGCTGCAAACCAATCCAATGGACGAATGCATTCGAAAATGCACTTGGGCATTACCGTCTTGAACGGAAGTCTGTGAAGAGCTCCGTTCAAGGCACGCAAGTCCAGGATTGGCCGTAACCCACCTGTTTTTCTTGGGTACTATGAAGTAGGGGCTGTAAAAGCCGGACTTCATGTCGGCTGGAGGGACCGGCTCTATCGCACCCTTTGCCAGCAGGGTCGGGACCTCCGCACGCATGACAGGAGCATCCTTGCCCACCATCGTTGCGCGAACACCCCAAAACCTAAGGGGACGCCGGTGAACTGAATCGCGTTGCCGAGCCTGATCGTTCGGATGAGCCAGCGGGACAGCCTGGGGAGCTCTAGCCAGGCTCCCAGAAACCGATCCAGCGGGGTCAAGGGAACTACAGGCATACCCACAGTGGGGCAGCGAGGCGGAACAGACAGCCCCGGCATGGGAGGCATAGCGTCCCTTAGCGTGGGCGGAGTGCAAGCACTCGTCTGATTCCGAGTGACAAAGAGGGCATGAGAAGGCAATGCGTTCTCGAGCCGGCTCTGCGTGGAACCTGGCAAGGGAAGAGGGGAACGAGAGCGCGAGGAAGCACGAGGGGCCAGTGGCGGAACAAAAAGAGAACGATAACAAAGGATTCTCCCCTGGCCCTCCTCCGGGGGAAGGGGTGGTCCTGCTACCATCTCCTGATGAGCTGACATCCCCAACTCCGGGTCGCCCGTCTCAGGAACGCCGCTTGGCCTGACGCTTGGAAGGTTTAGGGACAGAGATGGGCTGCGATGCCCTTCTGTGGCCATCTCATCGCTGCAGCCGGGGTGGAGGCTGATGCTGTGGCCGAGCGGGAGTGGAGGAGACCACAGGGGGGCACCCTCGAAGACGAGCAGGCTGAGGTGGCTGTGCCAGCGGCAGTGTGGCGGCAGCAGCGGGCCGCCGGGGCAGGATGTGTTTAATGGCCTCAGGCTGCTTCTGGGCGGCAGAGAACTGCTGGGCAAAATTCTCCACCGTGTCGCCGAAGAGGCCAGCCTGGGAGACCAGTGAGTTGAGGAGCTGAGTCCGATCAGACTCCCTCATGTCTGCCAGGTTTAGCCATAGGTGGCGCTCCTGGACCACCAAAGTGGGCATCACCTGACCCAGGGAGCGCGGCAGTAACCTTCGTCGCCCGGAGAGCGAGGTTGGTAGCAGTGTGCGCCTCCTGCAAAACCTCTGGGTCAGCACTGCCCCCGTGCAGCTCTTTGAGCAACTTGGCCTGGTATACCTGCAGGGTGGCCATGGCGTGCAGGGCAGAAGTGGCCTGGCCCGCAGCTCTGTAAGCCTTGGCCACAAGCGTGGATGAGAACTTACAGGCCTTGGAGGGAAGCTTGGGACCACCACGCCATCCAGGGGTGCTCTGAGGACACAGTTGCATCGCAACAGAGCGCTCCACTGGGGGAATCCCAGCATACCCCTTGGCCGCTCCGCCATCGAGGGCAGTGAAGGCAGAGGAAGCACCAGAATGATTTCAGGCAGTTAAAGGTGCCTTCCATGAACTGGCCACTTCCTGGTGCACTTCCGGAAAGAAAGGAACCAGCGGGGGGTGCTGGCGATCAGCACGAGCAGCCCCCAGGAACCAATCATCCAGCCTCGAACGCTCGGGACAGGGTGGAGGATTCCACTCAAGCCCGATGCTCTTAGCTGCCCGGGAAAGCACGGCTGTCAGCTCGGGATCAGATTCGGGCAACGCTGGCACTCCCGAGGGAGGCAAACGCAGCCGAATCCTCATCTCCCAAGGACTCAAGCCTGCCTTGTGATGCGGCGATCGACATAAGGTCTTCCTCCTGAGATGTCAGGAGCCTGAGAGAGTCCAGCAAACTCATCCAGAAACTCAACCGGCTGCGGCGTTTGTGAGGGCAGTGTGGCCCGAGGAGGTTGGCTCGTCGGGGAAGCCCACACAGTAACCCTCAGATCATACCCTGGCCACCAGCTGAAGTAGCGCTCTTACGAGAAGAGGAGCTAGAACGGGGTGTGGCAGAGGGGACTCTATACCTTTTCAGATAATCGAGTCTCAATCTTAATGCCGAGATGGTCATGTCCCCGCAATGAGAGCATGAGTCATCCACAAACGCAGTCTCAGCGTGCTGAAAGCCCAGACACGTGACACATCGATCGTGGCCGTCACAAGGAGCGATGTATCGACCGCACCCAGAAACACACGGGCGAAATGACATCTTTAAAAAGATGCAAATTCAACCCGTTTACTCTTTTAGAGAGAGGAAAAAGCTCTTTCAGTGGTGCTGAAGCGCTCAGGGGAATGCGGGAGCTGACTGCAGGAAACCCAGATGAACCGCTGAATCACGCCGTCACACCAACACCAGCTGACTCGCTTGTAAACACTCCGGTGAAAGCAGCAAGCGATGTGCTCGGCTCCGAAACGAAAGCTTGAATGCGAGTTGCTTGCGCTGCTCCTTATATACCCACACAGCAGGGCGGAGCTCGCGATGCAAATCCCGCAGACCAAGGTACATTGTGTACCATTGGCTCGTTTTGTTACCACTCGAAGGTGATTGGGCTCACGGGCGAGACCCCGTTCGTCAGTCTCTTTCTGACGTAACGTAGAACGTGACCGACTGAAAGGGAACTTTAATTCCATGCACACTTTGTGAGAACAGCATGTATCACTATTCACGCTTACTGTAATAAAGATGCTGCTATTTATAGTTGGTACAAACAGTATCACTACACTGTAAAGAATTTCAAGCTGATTCTGTCACGTCCGGGATACAAGGAAACACGGTGAGAGATCCAAATGCGAGTACGTCTTTTATTTAAGGGCAATCCAAAGAATTAACAGTCCAGGCAGGGGTCAGTACCAAACATATCTCCAGCATAAAACAACAACAAGGACACAAGGCTAGAACACGACAAGAGACAGACAAGCATAAACAAGGACTCCGTGACACATACTAAGACAAACCGGTATAAATACACAGGAACATGACAAACGCTAATGGGGAATTGACTGTGTGCAATGATTACTAACCAGTGACAGCTGAGTGCAATGAGGAGACAGGGATCGTGGGTAATGTGGTTCATTAAGTGACAGACACCGTGGGGAAGGAGGACATCTAGTGGTTACCCAGGGAACACAACCCAGACACTGTGACATAACCCCCCCTCTACGGAGTGGCTACCAGACACTCCAAGACGTCAGGGACAGGAAGTGAAAAAAAAAACAAAAAAACAAAAACAAAAACAACAACAACAACGACACAACCAGAAGACCAGGAGGGAGGTGGACTGGTGGAGGTAGAACAGGGGGAGGGATGGAGGGCCAGGCCCATGTAGGGGAACAGGGACAGGAAGCGATGGCTCCACCGGTAGCCAAGGTGGATCAGTCAGTTTAGGGGGCCAGGGTGGACCCGAAAGTTCAGGTTGTGCAGACGGCCAGGGAAGAACCTGCCATTTGAGAGCTGGCAAGGTGCTTAGAGACACATGCTACGAAGAGACTTACTGTGGAGATACACACGTGGGATTGCCCAGAAGGGGAATCACAACACATGGAGGCACCTAGTCCCACACAGGGCTGACCGATAGGGCATGCACACAAGTGCTGGACATCAACAGTGCTGGAGGAACCCAGGGTTCTGAAGTGAGGAACTCACCTGAGGAAAATAGCGCACATATCCAATCCACTGAGTGGAATGGCGCAGCAAGCGGATTGACACCAAGCAGGTCCTTACTGGCCCGAAGGGGCGAGTACCCGGGAAAACCACGGGCTCTACACGGAGATTATAAAATCTCGCAAACATGTTAGGTGTCGCCCAGCCCGCAGCTCTACAGATGTCTGTTAGCGAGGCGCCATGCGCCAGCACCCAGGAGGAGGCTACACTCCTAGCTGACACACCTATCACCCATATCGGTCATGGCAGGTCTTGAGCCTGATAAGCCAGGACAATAGCATCCACTATCCAGTGGGATAACCTCTGCTTGGAGACAGCCTTTCCCTTCTGCTGGCCTCTGTAACAAACAAAGAGCTGGTCTGAGGTCCTGAAGCACTGAGTTCTGTCTACGTAAGTGCGGAGCGCACATACTGGACAGAGCAGTGCCAGGGCTGGGTCTGCCTCCTCCAGGGGCAGTGCTTGCAAGTTCACCACCTGATCTCTAAAAGGAGTGGTGGGAACTTTGGGCACGTATCCAGGCCGGGGTCTCAAGATAACGTGAGAGTTGGCCGGGCCCAAATTCCAGGCAGGCTTCATCAACTGAAAATGCCTGCAGCTCCCTGACCCTCTTAACCGAAGCCCAAGCCGTCAGGAGCGCAGTCTTCAATGATAAAAACTTTAGCTCTACTGAGAGCAAGGGTTCGAAAGGAGCCCTCTGCAGTGCCGATAGAACAACTGCGAGGTCCCAAGAGGGAACTTGATGAGGGCGAGGCGGATTAAGCCTCCTGGCCCCTCTCAGGAACCTGATGATCAGATCATGCTTCCCAAGAGACTTACCTTCAACAGGGTCATGGTGAGCAGAAATGGAGGCCACGTAGACCTTCAGGGTGGAAGGAGACAGCCTTCGTTCCAACCCTTCCTGAAGAAAGGGAAAGCACTGACCCGATCTGACGTGAAAGCTCGTCGGCTGCACGATTGAGCCTGCCCGGAATGTGAATGTCACGAAGCAACCTCAGATGCTTCAGACTCCACAAGAGGAGATGGCGGGCGAGTTGCGACATGCGGCGGGAGCGTAGACTGCCCTGACGGTTGATGTACGCTACGGTTGCAGTGTTGTCCGTACAGACCAGAACGTGCTTGTCCTTCAGCAGGGCCCTGAAGCGGTGCAGAGCAAGCCGTACTGCTAGCAACTTGAGGCAATTGACATTCCACTGAAGTCAGGGTCCTGTCCAGGAACCTGACGCAGCATGCCCGTTGCACATGGCACCCCAGCCCATGGCAGAGGCATCTGTTGACACAACAACATGTCTGGACACTGGTTCTAGGGGAACGTCAGCCCGTAGAAATGAGAAGTCCAACCACGGGTTGAAGGTTCGGAGGCAGCCAGAGTGACAGTCACTCGAAGCGTGCCCTGTTGCCATGCCCATCTCGGGACTAGGTCGTGAAGCCAGTGCTGAAGCGGTCTCATATGGAGCAACCCGAGTGGTATTACTGCCGCGCTGCGGATGCCATATGCCCCAGGAGCCTCTGAAACAGTTTCAGTGGAACCGCTCTCTTGCCCTCGAATTGACTCAGGCAATTCAGCAGTGACTGCGCGCGCTCGCTCGTAAGCTGCTCGAACATGGCAACCAAGTCTATTTCCATACCGAGAAAAGAGATTCTCTGCACGGGGGAGAGTTTGCTCTTTTCCCAGTTGACCCGAAGACCCAGACGGGTGAGGTGTCTGAGCACCAGATCCCTGTGCTCATACAACCGCGCTCCAGAGTGAGCGAGAATCAGCCAGTCGTCGAGGTAGTTGAGGATACGGACACCTTGTTTCCTGAGAGGAGCCAGGGCTCCCTCTGCGACCTTTGTAAAGACACGGGGAGACAGGGCCAACCCAATTGGGAGAACCTTGTACTGGTATGCCTGCCCCTCGAAAGCAAACCAAAGAAACTGTCTGTGTTGAGGAAGAATGGAGACATGAAAGTACGCGTCCTTCCAGGTCGATTGCTGCAAACCAATCCAAGGGACGAATGCATTCGAAAATGCACTTGGGCATTACCGTCTTGAACGGAAGTCTGTGAAGAGCTCGGTTCAAGGCACGCAAGTCCAGGATTGGCCGTAGCCCACCTGTTTTCTTGGGTACTATGAAGTAGGGGCTGTAAAAGCCGGACTTCATGTCGGCTGGAGGGACCGGCTCTATCGCGCCCTTTGCCAGCAGGGTCGTGAACTCCGCACGCATGACAGGAGCATCCTTGCTCTCCATTGTTGCACGAACACCCCCCAAAACCTAAGGGGACGCCGGTGAACTGAATCGCGTTGCCGAGCCTGATCGTTCGGATGAGCCAGCGGGACAGCCTGGGGAGCGCTAGCCAGGCTCCCAGAAAACCGATCCAGCGGGGTCAAGGGAACTACAGGCATACCCACAGTGGGGCAGCGAGGCGGAACAGACAGCCCCGGCATGGGAGGCATAGCGTCCCTTAGCGGGGGTGGAGTGCAAGCACTCATCTGATTCCGAGTGGCAAAGAGGGCATGAGAAGGCAATGCGTTCTCGAGCCAGCTCTGCGTGGAACCTGGCAAGGGAAGAGGGGAACGACGAGAGCGCGAGGAAGCACGAGGGGCCAGTGGCGGAACAAAAAGAGAACGATAACAAAGGATTCTCCCCTGGCCCTCCTCCGGGGGAAGGGGTGGTCCTGCTACCATCTCCTGATGAGCTGACATCCCCAACTCCGGGTCGCCTGTCTCAGGAACGCCGCTTGGCCCTGACGCTTGGAAGGTTTAGGGACAGAGATGGGCTGCGATGCCCTTCTGTGGCCATCTCATCGCTGCAGCCGGGGTGGGAGGCTGATGCTGTGGCCGAGCGGGAGTGGAGGAGAACCACAGGGGGGCACCCTCGAAGACGAGCAGGCTGAGGTGGCTGTGCCAGCGGCAGTTGTGGCGGCAGCAACGGGCTGCCGGGGCAGGATGTGTTTAATGGCCTCAGACTGCTTCTGGGCGGCAGAGAACTGCTGGTCAAAATTCTCCACTGCATTGCCGAAGAGGCCAGCCTGGAAGACTGGGGAGTTGAGGAGCTGAGTCCGATCAGACTCCCTCATGTCTGCCAGGTTTAGCCATAGGTGGCGCTCCTGGACCACCAAAGTGGGCATCACCTGACCCAGGGAGCGCGGCAGTAACCTTCGTCGCCCGGAGAGCGAGGTTGGTAGCAGTGTGCGCCTCCTGCAAAACCTCTGGGTCAGCACTGCCCCCGTGCAGCTCTTTGAGCAACTTGGCCTGGTATACCCTGCAGGGTGGCCATGGCGTGCAGGGCAGAAGTGGCCTGGCCCGCAGCTCTGTAAGCCTTGGCCACAAGCGTGGATGAGAACTTACAGGCCTTGGAGGGAAGCTTGGGACCACCACGCCATCCAGGGGTGCTCTGAGGACACAGTTGCATCGCAACAGAGCGCTCCACTGGGGGAATCCCAGCATACCCCTTGGCCGCTCCGCCATCGAGGGCAGTGAAGGCTCGAAGGCAGAGGAAGCACCAGAATGATTTCAGGCAGTTAAAGGTGCCTTCCATGAACTGGCCACTTCCTGGTGCACTTCCGGAAAGAAAGGAACCAGCGGGGGGTGCTGGCGATCAGCACGAGCAGCCCCCAGGAACCAATCATCCAGCCTCGAACACTCGGGACAGGGTGGAGGATTCCACTCAAGCCCGATGCTCTTAGCTGCCCGGGAAAGCACGGCTGTCAGCTCGGGATCAGATTCGGGCAACGCTGGCACTCCCGAGGGAGGCAACGCAGCCGAATCCTCATCTCCCAAGGACTCAAGCCTGCCTTGTGATGCGGCGATCGACATAAGGTCTTCCTCCTGAGATGTCAGGAGCCTGAGAGAGTCCAGCAAACTCATCCAGAAACTCAACCGGCTGCGGCGTTTGTGAGGGCAGTGTGGCCCGAGGAGGTTGGCTCGTCGGGGAAGCCCACACAGTAACCCTCAGATCATACCCTGGCCACCAGCTGAAGTAGCGCTCTTACGAGAAGAGGAGCTAGAACGGGGTGTGGCAGAGGGGACTCTATACCTTTTCAGATAATCGAGTCTCAATCTTAATGCCGAGATGGTCATGTCCCCGCAATGAGAGCATGAGTCATCCACAAACGCAGTCTCAGCGTGCTGAAAGCCCAGACACGTGACACATCGATCGTGGCCGTCACGAGGAGCGATGTATCGACCGCACCCAGAAACACACGGGCGAAATGACATCTTTAAAAAGATGCAAATTCAACCCGTTTACTCTTTTAGACGGGAGGAAAAAGCTCTTTCAGTGGTGCTGAAAGCGCTCAGGGGAACACGGGAGCTGACTGCAGGAAACCCAGATGAACCGCTGAATCACGCCGTCACACCAACACCAGCTGACTCGCTTGTAAACACTCCGGTGAAAGCAGCAAGCGATGTGCTCGGCTCCGAAGCGAAAGCTTGAATGCGAGTTGCTTGCGCTGCTCATTATATACCCACACAGCAGGGCGGAGCTCGCGATGCAAATCCCGCAGACCAAGGTACATTGTGTACCATTGGCTCGTTTTGTTACCACTCGAAGGTGATTGGGCTCACGGGCGAGACCCCGTCGTCAGTCTCTTTCTGACGTAACGTAGAACGTGACCGACTGAAAGGGAACTTTAATTCCATGCACACTTTGTGAGAACAGCATGTATCACTATTCACGCTTACTGTAATAAAAGATGCTGCTATTTATAGTTGGTACAAACAGTATCACTACACTGTAAATAATTTCAAGCTGATTCTGTCACGTCCGGGATACAAGGAAACACGGTGAGAGATCCAAATGCGAGTACGTCTTTTATTTAAGGGCAATCCAAAGAATTAACAGTCCAGGCAGGGGTCAGTACCAAACATATCCAGCATAAACAAACAAGGACACAAGGCTAGAACACGACAAGAGACAGACAAGCATAAACAAGGACTCCGTGACACATACTAAGACAAACCGGTATAAATACACAGGGACATGACAAACGCTAATGGGGAATTGACTGTGTGCAATGATTACTAACCAGTGACAGCTGAGTGCAATGAGGAGACCCGGATCGCGTGGGTAATGTGGTTCTATAAGTGCCATACACCGCGGGGAAGGAGGATATCTAGTGTTACCCAGGGAACACAACCCAGACACGTGTGACAGATTCAATCATTATTTATGTTCAGGGGGAATCAATTCAATTCTGACTTTAAAGTGTTACCTGAACTGTCATTTTTAGCGGGCTCAACATTTACTGAACTTGTTTTATAGCCCATTCAACTAAAATGTTTTAATTGAATGAACATTTACAAAATTACAGCAAATATTGTCAAATAAAATTTAACCATTTACTCCATGCGCTTCATATGTTACCTGAACTAGGATTTATTTTCTGAGCATCATAAGAAATTGCTGTGGAACTAATTATTACATTTTATAGAGTTTAAGAAAATGTTTAACTGGTGTCTATCAATCACTAAAAAACACACACATTATAACACATAATAGCCTTTATTTAATAACAGTCTACAATTATATAATTTGTCATACATACTAAACATGCAGGCTCAATGAAAATTTGCTGTTAATTAATTGTCTTTGGCCATTCATAAACTGCACGTCTGTGGCTGCTGGTTTTTGAGAGTCAAAATACTGAGGCCATATGAAGCAAAACAATCACTGTAGTATTAATTTGATCTTGTCTGTGTTTTTTTTTTTTTTTTTTAAGAAAAACTGGGCAGTCCACTGCTCCGGGGTGTGTGTGGCACTTGGATGGTTTAAATGCAGCAGAGCACAAATTCCAAGTGTGGGACACCATGCACATGTCACTTAAAAAAAAAATTATAATAATTATATAATATATAAAATAAATGGTACCAGTTGTCAAACATTAGATTTACAATACAACTGTTACATTCAGTGACTTTCAGTTTCCTTATTTGGTCTTTTTCCTGTTCTTGTGTTGTTAATGATTATCCCCACCTGTCTCCATTTTTTCCTGATTACCTCCTGTCTGCTTAAATACCCCTGTCTGTTTAGTTCTTCCTAGTCCATGATTGTTGTAGTATTGTTGTCTCCCGATGTGAGCTAAGTTTATGTTGGATGTGCCCTTGTTCCTCCGCGATCATTAAAAGAAACCCTTTGTATATCGTCTTCCTTGTGCGCCTTCATTTCACCCCACGACCAGGCTGAACGGTAACAGAATCATGGACCAACAGTTTAGCAGCGCGTTCTCTTTTTTGTTTTCCCCCCTCTCGGAATGGAATCCCAGCAGTCCAACTCCTTTGCCTGGAGCAACTGGACTGTTCACTGGAGGACCATACTAGGGACCTTTCTCAATCTGGCGTGCCTTACCCACTTCCCCGACCGCTCGGTTTACTCTAATTTCTACTACACTGGCCTGAGTGAGTGGTGTAAGGCACGCCTACCAGCGAACGGTCCCAGGGAGGATTTCACCGCTTTCGTGGATGTGGGTGCTGGAGCAAGCCCTGATCCTCCTGTATTCCCTCCCAACCTCCCTCTCCCGCCTCCGCTTCTAGACTTGTCAGTTCCTCTGCTCCTCTTCCGCTGGTTCCGTCCAGCCCTGATCCTCCTGTGTTTCTCCGCTGGTTCCGTCCAGCCTGACCCTCCTGTGTTTTCCTTCCTCCCATCCTCCCTCTCTCATCTCCTCCTATACCAGCCAGTTCCTCGACCTCATCTCCGTTGGTGCCAGTCAGTCCCGCCGCAGCTCACCCTCAGTCCACGCCATCTGGGGACGCGATGGTTTGCAGCAGGACTTCCAGTCCCCAGCTCCGCCTTGGCGTGTGGATTCCCTGTCTCCGCCTCCAGCCTCCGAGCCCTGGACTCCTCCCTCGGTCCTTCGACCCAGCGGCTCCGCCTTGGCTCTTAGCTCCCTAGTCTCCGCCGTGGCCCGGCATCCCACCTGCTCCACCGGGCTCCCTCGTCCCTCCGGCTCCACCTTGGTCAGTCGTCGACCATCCGCCGCCTCTTGGACTCATTCCTCTGGGCTTCACCTCGTCACTCCATCCCTTGCCGGCTCTGTCAGGCTCCTCCTTCCCTCTGGGGTCCGCCTCCATCCTCAGTCACTACTCGACTCTGACAGTGGTCTGCCAGGGCCCCCGCCTCCGCCTTGGTCGCCTGAGCCTTTTGCTCCGCCTTGGCCCTCCGGATCCTCGGCTTCACCCTGGTTCTGCGGTGCTCTGCTCCATCTTGGTGCTCCTCACCCAACGGCGCTGTCTCCGTCTGTCGGCCCCCTGGTGTCTCGGCTCCTCCACCATGGCTCCTCCCACCGTCGACTCCACCATGGAACTCCATCCTGGCTGGTCTCTGGGAGCACCATCTGACTCCTCCTGCTCCGGGCTCCTCCCTCCATCCACTCCGCCCTGGTTCAATAGCTCCTTGCTCCCTCTTCCCCTGCCCCTTGCCTGCCCCACGCCCAGCCTCCCAGAACCCCCATCCTCCCTCCGCTGGTATTCCTCTCGCAGTGCGAGGACGCACCGTTCGGGAGGGGGTGAACTGTTACATTCAGTGACTTTTCAGTTTCCTTATTTGGTCTTTTTCCTGTTCTTGTGTTGTTAATTGATTAATCCCCACCTGTCTCCATTTTTTCCCTGATTACCTCCTGTCTGCTTAAATACCCTGTCTGTTTAGTTCTTCCTGGTCCCGTGATTGTTGTAGTATTGTTGTCTCCCGATGTGAGCTAAGTTTATGTTGGATGTGCCCTTGTTCCTCCGCGATCATTAAAAGGAAACCTTTTGTATATCGTCTTCCTCGTGCGCCTGTCATTTCACACCAGCTGAACGGTAACTGCAGAATTAATTTAAAACATTGGTTTAATAAAACAAACAAACATTTACAAAACATTACTACTTTTCAAAATGACATCTTAAAATGAGGCAGAAACAGAGTCAAGTAAAGTCACCGTTATTACAGTATATGGTGCTTTTTACAATTCATTATCGTGTCAAAGCGAGCTTTACAGTATTAACCAGGAATGTTTAGTGTGCCGAACGATCCAAAACTCCATCGTACTCCAGGCAGGCTTAAAACCAGGCAGCAAAGTTACTTATTGAGGACTCGTCTGGTTCATGTGGTCTTGTCCGCGATGGCCGTCTACTTGACGCAGTTTTTGCAGGGGATCTACCTCTGCGGGCTCATCTAGTTGTCTCACTGACATTCAGGACTGTCAAAGTCATTTCTGTTAAGGTGCTGATCCACCATCTAGACTGGATACAGACTGGATCTGGTGGCTACAGTGCCCCCTCGGAATATAAGAAAGAAAACGGCAGGCAGACTAATATTAGATAGATGCCACTGAGAACAATAAAAGCACATGTTAATTGTATTAAAAGGGGTGGTTCACTGTTTTTTTCTAGCTTGATTGTTTTCATCGAGTGCATAGTCTAACTATGTGTTAATGCTTTCGTTTTTAAAAAAACACAATGAGTTTTCACATAATTTGTTGTTGAAAAAATACAAACTTGTGTGCACTGATTCTTTACCTGATCGAGATGCACCCTGCTTTGATAACAGCATTGTGAAAGGATTCAGTTGTTCATTTTTGTTTTGAAATGATAGAAAGCTCCCCTTCCAAAGTCCATTCACGAAAACTCAAGAAACAAACCGTTTGTAAGGTGGCTGGTTGTTAGTCATGTTTAATTTTGTCTTTTAAACTTCAACGGGACAGTTGGAAAAAGTTTGCACATGCAAAAAAAAAAACATTCAATACACCCACGTTAACTTAAAATATGCGTGTTACGTGAGATCTACAGTCGTGGCCAAAAGGTTTGAGGAATTACATAAATATTGAAATTGAAAGATTGGCTGCTTAGTTTTTACTAATAGCAATTTGCATATACTCCAGAATGTTATGAAGAGTGGATCAGAATGAATTGCATAGTCCGTTCTTTGTGCCATGAAAATAACTAATCCCCAAAAAAACTTTCCAATGCATTTCATTGCTGTCATTAAAGGACCTGCTGAGATCATTTCAGTAATCATCGTTGTCTAAGGTCGCTGTTGGACAGTGTGTCTTCGGCTGGCTTGCCGTGCTGGGGCTGTTTTTTGTGATCGTAGCTGCCATGTAGCTTGTTTTTCTGTAGAAAAGCTTTATATTACTATCACTCTCTGTTGTTAACAGTGATAAAATATAACTTAAACATCCGCACCATATTTTCCTGACATATCTATCATACTAATCTGATTAATTTGATCGTTATCACTATTTATTTATTAAATCCGGCGAGGTGCAGAGTGGCACCTGCATCGCGTTAGCACGTTCTCGGGTAGCTTGTCATTAGCGTTTCACATTGTGTGCCTATCGCTGTTTTTCTTTCCTCCTATCCCTCTACTCTCGTACTCTCTCTCTCCATTTTCACAAGTTCATCAAACCGAACTGTGTGTAAGAATCTTTCATCACCACCGGTGAGTAATGGCTTCTCGGCTCCTGCTATTGTTATTTGCACTGCTTGCGCACATGTATAGTTTGACTACTATCTCTGTCGGTGATGAGGGATTCACATGTGATAAATGCAGGGAAATAGTTAGGCTGACAGAGAAGATTTAACAGTGAATTAGAGACACGCATCTCAACTTTAATGTTGAGGACAGTAAGAATGTGAGGGCTCTAGATAGCGCTTTGGATGGGGCGTCTAGCTCAGGGCCAGTCCTGTACAATGGTTCGTTCCGGGTAACAGGGCCTTTGCAATCATGGGCAACTGGGGCTGACTGTGAGGGTCGGCATAGTTCGTGGGTCTAAACACCACTCTTCTGTTCCGATCAAAACATTAAACAGGTTCTCCTCTGCCCGCACTCAGATGATGCACCGGGCCCCCGCGAGAAACCCTGAATGACAGTGGCTCTAGTTATTGTGAGATTCTATTGTACGGAATGTGAAAATAGAGACACCAGACCACGTGCATAGTCGCAATGTTTGAGCCGGGAGCCAGAGTGCCCTGACATCTTAGCAAATTTAAAAAGTGCTGGCTAATGCTAAACGTAAATACACGTAGATATTGTTATTTCGTGCCAGGTGCTAAATGATGTCCGACTTCTCTAATTACCAGTCGGAGATCACCAGTAAAACATAACATTAAAGAGTGTGTGTGAAAAGCTTGCAAGCATGATGTCAGACACTGTAATAGGACTCTGGTCCCCTCCCTGCTTACCGTGATGATGAGCATGCCTAGCAGATTGTAATCAGTACTCAATGGCTGGATGTCTAAGTGGTGCCCGCAAAATAACATAGGTTTCATAGACAACAGGACAAGCTTTTGGGGCAGACCTGACCTGTTGAAAAGAGATGGTCTTCATCCCTCCTGGGGTGGTGCCGCTCTTCTTTCTAGAAATATGGCACATAGTCTTAGAGTTTTGTACTTGACTGTCTGGGGGGCCGGCAGGTGCAGCAAGCAGAGCAGACTGGTCTAAACCCGACCGTCTGCTAAGCCGCCCGCCAGTCACAGAGTTCAGTTAATTCTCAGCACATAGAGACGATCTTTCACGCCAGATATTCACACTATAGAGGGACTGTTATGTTGTCCCACTCGCTCGAAAATACAAAAAACGTCCAAACCAATTTAAGAGGGCAACAATTTAATTGAGGTTCAACACAAATAAAAAAACAGATGCAATACGGATAAAGCAAATGATAAAGCTTTGGCTTTATTGAATATCAGGTCCCTTGCTACGAAAGCACTTTTTGTAAATAATATGATCACTGATCGGATAATCTAGATGCACCTCTTTTTGACAGAAACCTGGCTAAAACCCTGATGATTACATTATTTTAAATGAGTCTACCCCCCAAGGATTACTGTTATAAACATGAGCCCCGTCCAAAAGGTAAAGGGGAGGTGTTGCTTCAATTTTATAACAATGTTTTTCAGGATTTCTCAGAGGCGAGGGCTGTCAAGTATAACTCGTTTGAATTGAAGTATTGGTGCTTAATATAACATATCCAGAGAAACAAGTGTTAATGATAAAAATCCCTGTGTGATGTTTGTACTGGTCACTGTATACAGGCCACCAGGGCACCATACAGACTTTTTAAAGAGTTTTGCTGATTTTACATCCGAGTTAGTGCTGGCTGCAGATAAACGTTTTAATTGTTGTGATTTTAATATCCATGTTGATATGAAAAAAAAATGTATTGGGATCAGCATGTATAGACATTCTGAACTCTATTGGGGTTAGACAACACGTCTCAGGACCTACTCATTGTAGAAAACCATACTCTAGATTTAATATGGTCACATGGAATTGATGTTGATGGTGTTGAAATTCATGCAGCCAAGCGATGATATCTAAGATCATTCATGATTAGTTTTGTGCAAACTTCATATAGCTAAAACTGTTAAATTCCACTTTCGTGTTACAAGTATGGTAGAGAACCATCACTTCTACCACAAAAGACTGCTTTGTAAGTAATCTTCCTGAGTGTATCCCAATTCCTTAGCATGTCTCCAAAACCTCCAGAACAACTTGATGATGTAGCAAAAAAACTATGGACTCTCTCTTTTCTAGCATTTTAAAATACAGTTGCTCCTTTACGCTTAAGAAGGTTAAGGAAAACAGTGAACCGGACACCGTGGGGGGGGTGTAATGAGCACACTCGCAGCCGCTAAAGAGAGCAGCCCGACGAAAAGGAGCGCAGTGCTGGAGGTAAAAACAAAACGAGAAGTCTTTCGTATTGCTATGGAGGGAAAAGTAAACCTATCTTACAGAAAAGCATTAAAAAAACTGCAAACATCTGATTCCTTTTCGTCTCTTTTAGAAGAAAACAAACACTAACCCAGGTATTTATTCAATACAGTGGACTAACACTAACGAAAAATAAAGCATCAACAGTGTTGACCATTTCTAAACATTACAGGCGAGGTAATGACTTAGAACTACTTTACTTTCTAAAAGTCGATACTATTAGAGATAAAATTGTAACCATGCAAGCCATCAGCTACAGTATCACATCAGACAGTGCACTTATAGATCCCCTGAAAAAACTAGCTCCACTCATCTCTACTATAGGAGAGGAAGAACTGGATCAAACTTGTTAAATCATCTAACCAACAACATATATGTTAGGACCCTATTCCATCCTAAGCCTCCTAAAAGAGGTGCTTCAGAAGTAAGATCTCTTGCTGACTATTATTAATTCCTCATTGTTATTAGGGTTTAGGTCCCCAAAACCTTCAAACTGGCTGTTATTAAGCCTCTCATCAAAAAACAACAACTTGACCCCAAAAGAACTAGTAATATAGACCGATCTCGAATCTCCCTTTTCTTCCAAAGATACTAGAAAAGGTAGTATCCTCACAATTATATTCCTCTTAGAGAAAAATGGCATCTGTGAGGATTATCCAGTCAGGATTCGAACCGTTATCATAGTACTGAGACTGCTCTCCTTAGAGTTACAAATGACCTGCTCGATCCTTATCATCTGATCGTGGTGTATCATCTCTCCTTCTATTTTAAGGTGCTATTGGATCTTAGTGCTGCGGTCGACACTATTGACCACACTATTCTTTTGCATAGACTAGAAACACTTTGTTGGCATTAAATGGAATGTGCATTAGCATGGTTTAAATCGTACTTAGTATGACCGCCATCAGTTCGTAGCAGTGAATGAAGAGGTATCATATCGATCACAAGTGCAGTATGGAGTACCGCAAGGCTCAGTACTAGGGGCCGTTACTCTTCACGCTTTACAGTTACCCTTGGGAGATTTCATCAGGACAACACCGGTGTTAGCTTTCCCTGTTATGCTGATGATACTCAGCTCTATATTTCTTCACGGCCCGGCGAAAACATACCAATTTGAAAAAACTAACGGAATGCATAGTCGATATAAAAACTGGATGACAAGTAATTTGCGTACTGCCTCTGCTAAATTCTGAAAAAACAGAGGTGTTAATTATAGGGCCTAAAAGCTCTGCATGTAATGACCTAGAACGTTGTTCTAAAGCCCTTGATGGCTGCTCTGTCAATTCTTTGTCATCAGTTAGGAACCTAGGTGTGCTATTTGATAGCAACCTTTCCTTAGAAAGCACGTTTCTAGCATTTGTAAAACTGCATTTTTTCCATCTCAAAAATATATTCTAAATACGGCCTATGCTCTCAATGTCAAATGCAGAAATGTTTAATCCATGCGTTATGACCCTCAAGGTAGGGACTCTTGCAATGCTCTATTGGGTGGTTGTTCTGGCACGCTTAGTAAACAAACCTCCAGTTAGTCCACAAATGCAGCAGCGTAGAGTTCTTACTGGAACCAGGAAGTTTATGATCATATTAGCCCTGTCCTGTCAACACTGCACGGGCTCCCTATCACTACATCGCTATAGATTTAAAATCTTGCTTATTACTTATAAAGCCCTGACATGGTTTAGCACCTCAGTATTTGAACGAGCTCGTGTTACATTATATAGTCCTCCCACGTCCTGCACCGTGTTCTCAAACTCTGGCAATTTGATCATACCTATAATATCAAAGTCAAACTGCGGGCGGCAGATCCTTCTCCTATTTAGCGCCCAACTCCCAAACTCCTGGAATAACCTACCTAATATTGTTCGGAAGGCAGGACACACTCGCTTCCAGTTTAATCTAGATTCGGAACCATATCTCTTTAACCTGGTTTACACATAACATACTAATACACTTCTAAATATCCAAATCCGTTTAAGGATTTTTTTAGCTGCTTAATTAGGTAACGCGGCAACCGGAACACTCCCGATCACACCGGATGTACTTGCTACAATCGTTTAGAAAGACTGGCATGATACGCTCATATTAGTCTGTTTCTCTCTTATTCCGAGGTCACCGTAGCCACCAGATTCCAGTCTGTATCCAAGTCAGAGGGTCACTGCAGTCACCCGGTCATACCTATTTTCCAGCCCAGATGGAGGATCAGCACCTAGAAAGGACCTCTACAGCCCTGAAAGACAGCAGAGAAACCAGGACTATAGCCAGCCGCAGATAATAGATCCCCTTGTAAAAGACCTTTCTCAGACGACCACCGGGAAGACAGCACAGGAACACAGATGATTCTTCTTAACAATCTGACTTCTGCCGCAGCTTGAATTGAACTGCTGGTTTCGTCCTGGCCCGAGGAACAGAGGAGAACTGCCCCCCAACGGAAGCCTTGTTTCTCACAAGGTTTTTTCTTCGCATTTCTGTCCACTAATGGTGGGAGTTTGGTTCCTTGCCGCTGTACGCCTCTGGCTTGCGTAGTTGGGGACACTTCATTTACAGCGTAGTATCGTTGACTGATTGCAAAATTATTGCAACAGATACTATTTAAACTGAACTGAGCTGAGCTGTATGATGACAATCACTGATTGCAGATGATGACTGCCGTTGTAACTGTCATTATGCATTATTGACACACTGCTCTTTCCTAATTGATGTTGTTCAGGTGCTTTGACGCAATCTTGTTGTTGTTAAGAGCTATATAAATAAAGATGACTTGAACTTGACTTGACTATACTTATGAAAAAAACATCTGTAGTTTTTACAAAATAAATCGTTACCAACCTCATACAAAATAAATCATTAAACCACAGCAAAGATGTAACATAAATCCAAACTGTACATGATAACAAAAACTCTGTAACAAACATTTAGCAAAACATTTTAAACAAAGATACGTTAAAAATGTGAGTGTCATGCAGGAATTCTGCAATAGCAGGTTTACCGATTTTGCACTGTAAAATTTGACATTTATTTGTATTCTTTTTTACTTCTAAAAGCTGTAAAATTACATGAATGTCTGGTTAGATCTTTTACAGAGTTTCCCTGTATATAGTACTGGGAACGGTACTGGTAGAACCTATTAACATGTTTTTTCCGTAGCGTTTTTACAAAATTTTATAGTTAAAATGGACACGGATTGTTTTTACAAGATGTCAGCTCCAAGTTCTCTCAGTGTCCTCTGATCATCAGAGATCATTCTTATATGCCGGTTTGCTGGCCAAGTAAAATTTCAGATTATTATCACAGTTCAAAAAAGCCTTACATTTACATCTAATTCATTAGCAGATCACTTTTATCCAAGCGACTTAAAATGGAGAACAATAGAAGCAATCATACCAACGAGAGAACGCTAACAGCAATAAAAGTGCGATGACAAGGTCGCAGTTATTCTAGGGCAGTAAACGTAAGCTGTTTTTTATATTAAAGAAAGAAAAGAAAAGGTAAGTGCGGAGTTATTCGTTGGTCATGGTTTGTGAAAATGACTTAAAGACTCAGCTGTTCGAAATGAGATTGGGAGTCCATTCCACCAGCCTGGGTACCGTCCAGGGAAAAGGTCTGTGAGAGTTATTGTGAACCTCTTTGGGATGGCACTGGGTGGGGGGGACACCACAACGCGTTGTGTAACTTGCAGAACGCAAGTTTCTGGAGGACACATAAGTTTGAACTAGGGAGTTTAGGTATATTGGTGCAGTTGCCAGTGGTCGTCTTGTAGGCAAGCATCAGACGCCTTTGAATTTGATGTGGAGCAGCTACTGGGAGCCAGTGTAACCTGATGATGAGAGGCGTAACTTGCATCACCATTTTTTGGCTCATTGAAGACCAACTCTCGCCGCTGCTGCATTCTGGATCAGTTGCAGAGGGCGTGACCCCTAGAACATGAAGGGCCCGCCAAGAGAGCATTACAATATCCAGTCTGAAGAGAAACAAGAGCTTGGACAAGAAGTGTGTGCGGCTTGCTCTGACAGGGAAGGGTCTGATCTTCCTGTATAAGGCAAATCTGCAGAGGACTTGCGTTTGTACTACCATGATACAGCGGACAGGATTCCTTGATGAACAGAAAAGTTCAGAAAAACAAGCATTATTTGAAACTTTTGAATGGTAATGTCCATGTATTAAATGCCAGGGAATCAAGTTTTAAGAATGCTATTTTTTTTTAGCTTTAATTATGGTCATATTTTTATACAGCAGGGTTTACAAGGACATAGTAACACACCACTTGCTCTTGTCTCCTAAGGTGTCTTGTTTTGGGTACATATTTTTCTTTTCCTTTTTTGTTTGTAACAAGGCATTCAATAGTGATTCATTGCTCAAAAATTCAGGAAAAACGTTACGTTTATTAATCACATCCTCCATGACTATCATTTCCCTTGATTTTTGAGTGTGAATCAGTCTATTGAATTAATATTTTTTAAAACGAAATGTCAACGTTCTCCATAATATCAAACATCCACACCAACACACATTTACCAACATCTATAAAAAGCAATCAAGGCCACAATCCGATCTTTATTCCACTTTATTTTTTTCAATAGAGGACCCTATTTAATTTATTGATTATGTATTCATAAATAATAAGAAGAGAAATTTTCGCCACATGTTCTGCAGCAGTGTGATTGTATCAGTTTACACCCAGACAGCATGGAGAATGTTGAACAGAGTAAGTTAAGACATGGATCATCATGTGCAACGCGAACAATATATTTATCCTTTAATATCCCATACCTTTAAAACCTGCTGATATGCGTAAGGAGCTGTGAACTGAAATCTCCCCAGTTCCATCTTGAGTTCTCACTCAAGAGGTCCGAAAAATCATGAATATTCATGTATGTCTCGACCACTGAAACAGAGTAAACCAAAACTAAAGAAGGAATCGATTCAACAGATTTATTGTTACAGGCATATCCAGAGGGGGGAGCCAGGTTATAGTGAAGTACCATTAACTTCGCCTCAGATTGCTCATATTATAGATGAGCACCGCATCTGATGCAGAGCAGCATCGCCTTTGAACCTTATGTCCTTTGATGGGTCAGCATACACTCATGTATGTGGGTGTGGTCTGCAACAAACAAATAAAGATATATTCTAACAAACAGTACGGCCTCGATGCGGAAAACAATGTGGAAAACGCGGGGAATCGCGGAAGCCATGTAAGAAAAACCTGTATTACAATAACAGGAAGGTCATGAAATTTTGAATGAATTAAAAACGTAAGGGTCATTACACTTAAATCAAATCTCAATAGGACTAGGTATCTGTAAACATACCACCGCTAATATTTATCTTGCCTGTTCTGCTTATTTCTGTTAATAAATGTGGCGCAGACTAGCGGTTTCATTTACTACAAACATAGACTACTGAAAGCGCAATATCTCCAGAACTGGCTCCGAGAGTCACTTCATGAGCCACTCGGCACCATATCACATACACAGAACTGTGAAAGGTATCATGCAACCTAAAATAAAATCAAAATAAAAAGTCGGTTTAATTTGCAAGAGATGTGCCTATTATATTTTCAGTAGAATGTACAAGCCTACTACTTGTACTATACTACTACTACTTATGTGAAAAAATGTATGTTTTGTGATTTTAATTAATTAGACATGCTTTTTGATTAATAAAATGTAATGTAACTATTAAAAAGGAGTCCAGAAAAATTAAAACGGAATATGGAAAAAAAATAAAACTGAATTAAATGGATTTCATAGGACCCTAAAACAGTGTTTCTTATTACAATCCACAACATTTATTTGCTCACATCCATCACAACATAAATGGCATCTCTAAGCAACTGGCTTCCCCCAAACATCACACAATGTAGCATTTAAATCTAACATTATTATAATGGAACGTCATCAACAGATTACATTACTACATTTACACTGAGTGTGAACTCAAATGCTACTATACTTCTAGCATTTATTTTGTATAGTCACATATCTTTTAACATATCTATTCAGTAAGAGTACAATGTTTTTTTTTTTGTTTTTTTTTGATATAGTGTCAATGGTCATATACAAAAACGCAATATTAAATAATTAAATAATCTATACATATAAGCTTATTATTTCCACAGCGATATGTCATGCACGAATCAGATCAGAATCAGATCAAAGGTGTTTCTCTGAACTAATTGTTTTCACAAGTTTATGGAGTTCTACACGCTCGCGGATCTTCCCATTATAACAAGAAATAATTTGGGGGAAAATTTTGTTTGTCCACGTATTCTGTTTCAGGAATGACAAACGCGAATGTAAAAAATTACGCGAGTGAATCAGCTAAATTGTTCCGCGAGTCACTGCTATGATTGACAGTGAAATATCTAAACATTGTAGCAATGGACGGAATGAACTATCTGACAAGCCGGTGTCAAAATAGAGCTGTGCATGAAGTGTTGCAGAGTAAATTCAGCGTAACAAACATACAGCAGCGACAAGTCTGTAGTAGCTGAATATATTTAGCAGCTTCTACAGTTAAAAAAAATAAATACATAATGCATTATTATTTAATTATTAGACCATTATTATTATTTTTTTTAACCTTTATTTAACCAATCTCTCACTTAAAATCTCTTTCTCATGAGTGTCCTGGCCAAAATGAACAGCAATAAAATCAGTTTTATCACAAAATGTACAACACAAACAAACTAAGAACCCTTAAAACAATTATATATAGAGTCATCTTCCATTTGCCAAATGGATGACTAATTTTTTTTTTTTTTTTCATACTTTAATACAATTAAAAGTACAAAAATTTGGTATTATAGTCATTTTATAATAAATCAATAAGCAAGGCGTGACAAAAACTAGGGAGTAGAAAACTTGAGCTGATGAGTTATCCTCTGCTGTCATCTACTGGTGTTAAATGTCATTTTCATCTAAAAAGGCCTTGTTTCCACCAGGAGACACATTTCTGGCAAATTTTTTCGTCCTAATGAATGAAAAGAGAATCTTTAAAGTGAATTTTCCTGCACAACTGTAGAATTAAAAAATATTATAGGCTTTGAAATATTTTAAGTGTTTAAAAATATTCACTATAGACAAACAGTGTGTAAAGGGCAGTGTGTAATTTTTGTTTGTTCGTTTGTTTGTTAAATATTCATGTATCTCACTTCAGCCAGGCAACCAATGTTGGCAATCCTGATATATTATAATATAACATTTTACTTAGCTAGTTTTAGATTAAAGTTTTTGTCTTGTGTTTAAAATTAACTTTCCTGGGTATAATTTTTTTTTTTTTTGTAATAAAACAACTCTGTTTCATAAAATTGGTACTGATAACAGCTTAACACTATTTACCTTAGCCTACCTTTGAGGTCTTGCTATTATATTCCAATATCATTATGCCTCAGTTAGCTAGTTCTAGATTAAGAGTTGTTATTTTTATGTACAGGTGGCTTGCTGCTGTGTATAATAATTTGTTGTTAAAGTAGCATTTTGTTCTGTAAATGCATTGTCTGCAGGTTTATTTAGCTACTTTTCAATACACCAAATTAAGTGTGCCAGTTAGTACTTTAGGTCTTGAATGTTAAAGTGCAAATGAACAACTGACCACAGTTAATTTGAGTTTGCTATTGTTACAATTCAAAATTTTATGAAAACATTCCTAAATAATAATTAAAACAATAATAAAGTTTTGCAGGACTGTATAAGGGTGTGTTGGGGCAAAGCTTGCTGCTCCTGCTTCTTCTTGAGTGTAACAGTTGAAAATGGCTTGTAGGGCTGTCAAAAAATATTTGAATTTCGAATATTCATCAAATTTAAAAGAAAAATCCACATTCGAATGCAAAAACACAAAAATCATAATCACGATTATTTGGGTCAATATTGTAATCATGATTATTTAACATGATTATGAGGGGGCCATATGACCAAAACTTTATATGAGTGATTTATTTAAAGATACATATGAAATATATATTTCCTGTAAATAAGGTTGCTATGACATCTACATTGTAGAGACCAGCGGAATTTCAAACAAACAAAAAGTCCTCAAAATTATAACAAATAATTAAACTGTCAATAATAAAAAAGCAAAGGACAAATGCAATATAATAAAAAGATACAAATGAAACAAACTGTGCTTTAGTATTTTTTTTATGCAATTCTCAAGCAGTTTACAGCCTACTACAGAAATTATCAAATGTAAAAAAAACAGCGTAGTCTTCACTGTAAGAATTAAACTTTTTTGTTTCTTATCAAAGCTACAAAATTCCTTCACTTAAGAGCAGTGTATGATTTTGAATGTGTCTTTTGATGTTTGATATTAATGAATATTAATTATAAAAATTAGATTAATATAAGCACACAGTTGCAGCAGGAATATTAGCACGCTGTCACTTTAAAAGTTGCACGGATAAAATTTACCGTTACACGTGTATTCCATAAAAAGTAATTAAGTAACGTAATTAGTTACTTTTTTAAGGGAGTAATGCAATATTGTAATGCATTACTTTTGAAGGGGACCTATTATGCAGAATTCACTTTCACATGTTGTTTGGACATAAATGTGTGTTGTCAGAGTCTGTACACAACCACCCCATAAAAATAAAAAAACACAAAAACCCCTTTTTTTTTTTTTAAAACCCCCCGTAAGTAATAAGCAGTGTCTTCCAACTACCTGTTTTCAGCATTGCTGCTAATGGGATGTCACTTGATTTTGCATGATCTCTTTCCAGTAGGCAACATATCAGCTGAGAAAAAAAAAAAAAAGAACAATATCGTGTTTGTGAACCAAGAATTCTTTCTAAACACTTACAAGTACAGAGGTGTTGTGTGCACTGTGTGAACATGATGTAGTTCTAGACTAAATGTGAATGTGCATTAATTCATCTGACTCACAAAAAAAATAAATAAATAAATAAATAACAGATTTAGTATAAACCAAAATCAAAAAAAACAAAAAAATTCAAACTCAGAATATGACGCAAACCTGCAATAGTTAAATATGTTAAATAACAAAATGTATCTAATCCCATTTTATTAACTAATTTCTTTGCTGCTGATCTTTGATGATCCAGTTCAACCATACTAATAAGCAAATATGACTTTAGATAGACTAACAATTGTGCTTCATTGTTTTTGTTGTTGTTGTTGTTGTTTTTTATTGCTGAAGAGTGTTGAACCTTCTTCTCCAGTGTTCTACTGTACAGAAGTGAATTTACTTTTCCTTCAGTCTGAGGTTTATTCATTACACTCTTTGGTGTGAAAGGGCTTTTACATTTGCTGTAAATAGAACTTCTTATATTAAAAACAATCAAGCCCTGCTCATATTTAAAAAGTAACGCAAAAGTAACGCAACACATTACTTTCCATGAAAAGTAACCAAGTAATGTAATTAGTTACATTTTTAAGGGAGTAACGCCATATTGTAATGCATTACTTTTAAAGGGGACCTATTATGCAAAATTCACTTTCACATGTTGTTTGGGCATAAATGTGTGCTGTCAGTGTGTGTACACAACCACCCTATAATGATAAAAATCCACCAATTCCTTTTTTTTTTAATTCCTTTGAGTAATCAGCAGTGTCTCCTACATACCTGTTTTCAGCATTGCTGCTAATGTGACGTCACATAAGCATAAATCATTAAACAGGGCCTACAAATAGAAACATTTTGTTGGATTTATGGATACCTGTATTATTTGTCCCTTTTAATTATGTTTCATTTGGTGATTGAAAGCATATCTTTCACTAGTATGTTTTTTTGTTCACCGACCCCCACTACTGCATCTCGCCCACAGCGGAGGCGCCACAAGTGGCGTGAGAGGAAGCAGAAGAGGGGTAAGCACGGAGGTATCCAGGCTAGGCTAACAGCTAAACCCACACAAGCCAGCTATCCCCACCATCGTTCTGGCTAACGTACGCTCTTTGGACAATAAACTGGACTACATCCGATTACTCTCTCAACTCAGAGGACTGATTGTGCCTGTTGTGTTTTTGTGTTCACGGAAACATGGCTTACCAAAAGCGTTACAGACGGCACTATTCAGCTCGATCAGCTAACATGCTATCGAGCAGACAGAGCTCTCGTCCCAGGAGGTAAAACCCGTGGCGGAGGGCTTTGTGTTTACATCAATGATGCTTAAAAACCCAACTTGAAAAAGGTTCAAATTACTGGTTTTGTTGTGTTGGCTCAGCAAAAATCTATGGAAAAGTCAGTATAACTATGTTTAATACATTTATTCAACCTAAACCAAGTTTCTTTCCATAAACTTAAAAAGTTTAGTTTTGTGAACAAGGTTTTGCAAGTTCATCCTAAAAAAACGTCTGCCAACTTATTTATTTAAGTTAAGTTAGAAACTGCCCTCCCACTAGCAAAAACTAAATTTGGAAAATAAAATGCAACCATTTGTTCATGGGACAGAACACAACAGAGTAGAAAAATTAAAAATTTTTATTTACCTTTATTCTTAAAAAAATTAAATTAAACAAAAGTATAACCAAAAAAAAAAATTACACTAAAATAAAAATAGTGTTAATATATATATATATATATATATATATATATATATATATATATATATATATATATATATATATATATATATATATATATATATCTATATATATATATATATATATATATATATATATATATATTATATATATATATATTGACCTTAAGTTTGGAAATAAAGAATTGAATAATAGTATTATCATCAATTAAATCATGACCACTGTATGAATAATAATATATTGTACAGACAATGTACAATAATAATGTATTATTATTATTAGTAGTAGTAGTAGTAGTAGTAGTAGTAGTAGCCTAGTAGTAGTACTAGTAGTAAAAATAGTAATAGTAGTAGTAGTAGTAGTAATATATTGTGCACAGCCGTATATTGTGAACCCTGGAAATTAGGCTGTCTTCACGTGCTTTCTGATAAATACTGATTAATTCTGATAAATACTAGTTTCTTTAAAAAAAAAAAAAATAAATAAATAAATAAGAAAAATGGAAATGAACGCCCTCTCAAGTCAAAAATCACGATTTCAAACGCGGGAGGAAAATAAAGATAGCACGTGAAGGCAGCATTAATTTGTTGGAGGAAGACTTTTACTGTGAAGTTCGTTAACAACAGGAGTGGGCGCCAATGCTCTCATCTCACTAGTTTGCGTAATACGCTGTACAGACAGAACAGAACACAATTAGCCTAGGGAAGAGTTATTTATTTATTTCTTTTTTTGGATTGTTACATTTATAAAACATACCTTTAAAAAGAATTAGCAGCATGTTTTCCGACAAACGCTATTATTTTTTTCTCGTGCTAAACCACGCCCCTCAGTACGTGACCTTTGCGCAACCTTGCTGTGAGTCAACGTTCACTTTTTAATGCGGGAGAAACAACTTGAGAAGACGTGTTCATCAGGCGGCCGAAGAAAAATCTTATTGAAAGACAAGGCAGCACATGGGCGATAATAATCCAGAGGAATATTTATGGTGAGTGCTTTTATTTGGTTTTGTTGTACTTTACTTCTGAATTAGTTGATATTATTTAATTAGGAAAAGTAGAGACACCACTAACTTTACTTTGTAAATCTAGCTTTATTTTTAACCCTTTTAACGTTACGTAAAATATTTAAGTTATCATATTTTGGTGCGACGGATTTTGCTGCAAAGTAACATTTCTGAAGTCGTGCACATTCTGTTGCTAGGCAGATTACCTGGCTCTCCGTCTGCTGCTAATACAGTACTGAAGGGCAACCGAGAATTCTGATTAATTGCTCCAACAGTAGTAAATTGATTGATGAAAAGTTCTGAGAAGATAATGATTTATCTGCTGCTGAGGCACTACAGGCTAAAGCACTGGCGCCCAGGCCGACGTGAACCATTGTTGTACCTGTACCCTGAGTGTGTCTGCTCTTTCAATACACCAGGTGCGTTGAAAACTCATTTATATAGGGTCCACACAAATTCTGATAAAACAACGGTGCAAGCTACATTTAACTGTGACCTATGGATTTCCTCCAGATGCATTGCATGATTTGTTTGAAGGAATTGTGCCGTACAACTCTGTGTCTCCAGAAGCTAATAGCTGTTAAGTTCTTTACCCTTGACCAGTTGAACAGTGTAATTCAGTCTTTCCCTTACTGTTTCTCTGACAAGGTGAACCACCCTCAAAAAATACCCAAAACTTTCTTCTTGAAAAAAAAAAACATTGGTGGAAATGGATACGAAAATTGGACACTCATTAGGCTCATACCACTCATGATTGGCAAAATTATTCCAGAAACTAAGAAGGCATGGCAACTGTTGATGGATCTTAAAGATATAGTGGAGCTTGTTGTTTCACCCAGGTTTTCGGAGGACAGTCTTTGCTACTTGGAGACTAAAATATCAACCTTTTTACTGAAGTGTTTCCAAATGAAAAATTGAAACCATAACACCATTTTCTGGAACACTACCCAAGCCTCATACGCCATTTTGGTCCTTGTGTGGAGTTCTGGACAATGCGCTTTGAGGCAAAACAGTTTCTTCAAGCGTGTTGTCCATAACGTGCACAATTTCAAAAACATATTGCAGACATTGTCCACCCAGCACCAACTTATGGTTGCGCATGTCATGCAGTCTCCCAGATTTTTCAAACAATCCATTCATGTTGACAAAGTAAAAGTTGTGAAGGTGTCCTCTCTAGAAAGAAAGGTGAAAACAGCTGTTGAGAAAAAAATATGCTCACCTTAACGCTGTATCTCTTGCATCAAACACTGAATTGCATGGGACCTCATACTCCAAAGGTATGATGGTGTCTGTTGGACACTGTGGCGGCTTGCCAGAATTTGCAAAGATCCACTGCATTTTGTTAGTTGACAGTCAGGCTTCTTTTGTGCTGGAGAGATTTTCCTTCTTGGTATGTTGAACATGTCTGAAGGATAAAAATTAAAGAACTTCCATACGAGGATCTTATTATTGCTGAGCTGAAGGATTTAAATGACTTCTACCCACTTGCAGCCTACAGTATCATGGGAAATCTCATGGTGTCGCCTAAATGTTTTTTGTTACATTAAAGTTTGCATTTTTCCAATTGGGATTGCAAGCAGCATTAACATGAGTACACAGTTTACCAAGAGAATGTTAATCACTAAATGGTATATTTTGTTTCAGTAAAACCACAATGTTGCTACGAGTGATTGTGAATCCAGAGTGCATAAAAAAGCTGACACTCCCCAAAGTGCCATCATCAGTAGATGAGCTCAAAGAAATTCTTTGTGACAAACTGAAAATTGATCAAAACTTTGTGATCCAGTATGAGGACCCCGATTTTGATGGTCAGCTTTGCAATTTAAGTAACACAGAAGAACTTCCATCTGAAAAGGTCACACTGAAGATTATCTGGGAAACTGCAGCAGTAGCAGAACCCACAAGAAATGAAAGCACAGGGTCTGAGACTGATTTTACCCTAGACACAGCAAGCATCTCATCCAATCTGTCCAGTCCATCTTCTTCCACAGTCAGGGAAGAGCGCTGGCCACGTGTTTTCCTAATTCCAAATTTCTCCCATAATGTAGAGTTCAGACTGAGAAAAGCTAATGAAGTCTATGAAAAACAGAACACTACCATTGATGTTACACGAGACATCAAGATAGAAATACTGGAGAAGTTGGCAGAAACAATGTACTCCTTTAAAGCTTTCCCAAGTGATTCTGAAATTGAGCAGGTGTCACTTGCGTTAGTTTCCAGACATCCATGTCTAAGGGAACTTGGCTGTGACACAGGATGCAAAGGCTGGAAGATGAGCTTAAAATTTAAAATGGGGAATTACAGACAAAAAAAATTACGCAATGCTGGATGTAGTGAGCTTGACAATAAAAGAGATGATGGTTCAAGAGTACCCCATAAGAAACCAAGAAGTTCAGAAATCAACTTCCTTCCAGACAATCCTGTTGGTTTAGATGATGCTGCATTGGAACATGAAAGGGAACAGCTTGAGCTTGAAGTCAAGAAAAGGAACATGACAAAACTGAACACCAAAATGGAAACTACATTCCCTCTCAGGAGAAAAGAAATAGTCAATGAGCAACCCTTGGTCTCTGTCATCAAAGAAAGATGGCCTGGCCTCTTTTTGGAGGAGCAAGTAAGTTACAATTTGTCTGTACATTATTTTGTCCTGATTGTGTATAGATTTTATTGTTCACAGATTTTTATCCTTTCACTTCCTCAGGTTTGTGCAGAGTTCCAAAGGATCACTTGTGTGGACCTTAAAACGGCTTTCATGACAGTTCTTAACAAATATAGCAATGCCCTCATCAAAATGTATCGGGCAAAGAGTAAAGACCTTGGAGATGACATGAAAAGGATCCTGGACCATTTTGATGAGCAGGTATGATTTCTATACTTGTGATTTTTTTTAAAAAATGGGTTATATCTTTAAATATTTTGTGAGAATTATTTAATCTTTTTGAGAACCCAAAGATGATATATAAATATTAGAGCTGCAACTAATGATTACTTTTTCTTGTCGACTAATCTAACGATTATTTTTCAGATTAGTCGACTAATCTAACGATTTTTATTTCATTTATTTTGTTTTTATTAATCTAGTGTTCTTTTTTTTGATTAGCTATTTAATCCTTTGGATACTTCACAAAAAATAAGTACAACTTCTAACATGATATTTCAACTTTTACAAAATATTTCAACTTTTATTAAATTTTTTCCAAAAAAAAAAATGTGGTTGAAGTTTTTAGAGTACACAAAAATAAAGTGCCAAAAATAAAATGCAAACAACACTTTAGCATCAGGCACGAATAATGCCATATAAATTCAAAAGAATTAAAAATGCCATTTAAATTCAAGTAAAGCACTGCTCAACACTGTGCAAAAATACATGAAAGACATATACAAAAATAAAGTGCCAAAAATAAAATGTAAACAACACTGTAGGGCATTTGGTACGTGCAAACAGTGACATCCTTTTTATGAAAGAAATCTTGTACACAGCTTTGCCTCTTCCTGAGAAAAAACAAACACAATAATTAACATTAGGAACAAATTTAAACATGAAATCTATGAATGCTAACAATATATAAACTGTACTGTATTTCAAAGAGGGTAGTAAATCTGTATATTTTTTAAATTAACTGAATGGGATTAATTACAATGTTTAATATGATTACTTTGATTACAATATTAATTGTATTTCAGAGAGTGTAGTGAATTTGTCATTTTATTATGAAGACAGAAAGCATATTATTACAGAAATCATTTTAAACTTTTTAACTAATGAAATAATTTGTTATTAATCACGTACTTATGATTGTGATTTATTTAATTGCTTGTGCCAAAAGTAAACAAAAATGCACTAGTAAGTTAGCCTACTTATCTATATGTTCATGTACACTACTAAATTACAGCGTACTGTTAATGTATATCTAGTAGTTAATTTTAACTCTACGTGTGCAAAAACAACTTCTAACAACCGGTAAATGTAAATTAAAAGTTAAAGTTTGCTTTACTGTCGCCAAAGTAACCTATACAGTAACGTATATGTTTACGGTTTATACCGTTAGCATTACCATTATTACCTAGCATATATTAATTAATTCTTGCCCAAAACACAGCAGGTAAGAATGCAACAATGGCTTCCAAAACTAATTGTAATAATAAATACTTACACAGATGGCTGGTCCTTTTGAGGTCGGAGAGCGCCAGGATGTTTTCTTCTGAGGTGCTCATGCATCGCAGTTGTGCTGCCATGGTACGCCAATTCGGTTTTGCAAAGGGAACAAAGGAACATTTTATTTGGCCTCTGTTTAAAGTATTCCCATACTTTTGATAATCGTGGTCTAGCTTTTTGTGATAGACTGGAACTTTCTCCATTCCAGAAGCCGCCATTACACGAGATGAATGAAAACAAACAGTGTGACGCGTCGACGCATTTCACGCATGTCAACGTATTTTCGTAGTCGACGTAATCGATGATATATCTAATGTATATCTTCAGGTACTCAAAAAGATTACGATTTAAAGATATAACCACTAATTTCAAAAGATTGTGGAAGTAGATTACATTTTTGCAGATTTTTTTTTTTGCCATTTCTGACCCTTTGACCATCCCTAATACATTTTCAGTGACACCCTCTTTAAGTCTCTTTAAATGATCTGTAAGGAATCTCCTCCTCCTTCCTGGGAGTCAGCTCCAATGCAACACAGTTAAAAGATAAGGGAAGGTGAAGTCAGAAACCGGCAAACGTTCAAACGGAACTTTAATCATATAAAATAAACAAACACAAAATAAAATTAAAACAGCAGCCCCTCATGGACGACTGCCAGACACACATAAATAAAACATAACGTAAATAGTCCAGGCCTGGTCTTCACTTGTCTTGCACTCCTTGCACTGTCTTGCCGCTCCTCCTTTGATTCATCCGGACCTCCTTCTGTGCGACAAGAGACAGGTGCGCCACGCAGGTGAGTTTGTTCCCACGGTTCTTAGCCTTGTCCTGCTTGCCACAGTGCCATGTTTTGTTTGCAAGAGTTTGAGCTTTGATTTTTTTTTTTTTTTTTTTTTTTTTTGCGCATATGCACAACCATTATTCATGAAATGTATATAATTCATAGGACACTGATTTGGAGGAGACCTACACAAGAGGAGTGAAACTGGGCATCCTTGAAGTCATGGAGGACGATATCTCACAGACAGAAAAGAAATGTCTAAACTACAGCATCATCCTGGAGGGAACTGTGGTCATGGAGGACCTAACTGACTTTCCTACTGCTTTCATGGTACTCTTTGGACTTCTCTATGTGCTGAACATTGAGTATTCAAAAGGACTAAAATACACATTTGAGGCAGTGCAGAACATCTTTGTGGGATTGGGAGAAAAGTGCACCAACAGAGTTCAGTCCCTGAAAAATAAGCTACTTACTGTATAGTTTAAGATGCTTTTAGTGTTGGTGGGTACATTTGGCATAATGATGGTGTTTGTTAGGATGTTACTGTATATTGTGTAATGGTGAAATTTAGAGAATTCAAGACTATAAGTCTTAAAAATTCAAAAGTAAAATGCTTATTCGTTTACTTTGTTTTTTTTATTAAAAGTTTGTGTTCCTCATATGCTACTGTTTAGTCACATTTCATATTCCGTGTTATACTGTTTTAACAGCAGTGTTTAATTTTACTTGCAGTATTGCAGTATTTAAAATTGCATTGTTGAATCGCTTTGGCGATTAAATTTCCAAACTAAACGTTAATCTTGAATGCTTTGGAGCACAGTGTTAAGTTTGGTCTCTTAAATTAGACACTTGGCAGATTCTTGCGGAAGTGAAAAAAAAAAAAAAAATGTAAAAAAAAGTTTCAGAAGTTTAGGATTATGATGAAAAATATACTATTTGTAATTTTTATATGAACGTATATTTACCAAACCATGAAGAAAATCAAAGCCATAAATCTAAACAAAATGTGTCCCAAATTTGAGGTTGATATCTCTAAAAATGACCTTAGAGTTTAGGCACAATACCAGGACTTTTTTCAGGACCATTTAACCATTTCATATTATGTCTGTGTTATTTTATTGTTTTATTTGTGTGTGTGTGTGTGTGTGTGTGTACTTGTTTATTCTACATTGTGGGGACCCCACAAGGATAGTAAGACCTGAAATGTTTGCCATTATGAGCACCGACCTGCGGTCCCCATGAGGGAAAAAATGATTAAAAATAGTAAATGATGTTCATTTGAAAGTGTTAGAATGCAACCAGCTTTTCTGTAAGGGCTAGGTGTAGGGTTGGGGGATAAAAAAATGTAATTTGGATACAAGTAATAGAAGTCTATGAAAAGTCCCCACAATTCACAGAAACAAATGTGTGTGTGTGTGCGTGCGTGTGTGTGTGTGTGTGTGTGTGTGTGTGTGTGTGTGTGTGTGTGTGTGTGTGTTCACAACCGTTACCAAGTTTTGTACCATTCCAAACCAAAAATTCTAAAGAAAAAAAAAATCCAAAATGACCAAACCGCACCAGAGGGTTGACAACACAGATATAATTAATAAAGTAATATAAACATTTCCCTTATAAAGGTAAAAATGCCCCTGGAAATCAATTCAAGAGGGTACATACTGCCCCTCAATGGAAAAGTTCATTTCTGACCCTGTTACTGACCCTGTATTGCCATACTTACCATATCAGAAAGACCTTCAGCTTTGAGTTTCTGGTCTTTCAGGGCCTGTTGCAGTACCAGGATTTCAGCTTTGTGCTCTTTGACCGCCAGTTCAACCGTCTGACGAGACTCAGAGTTGCGCTGCTCTGCACGGAGTCTGGAGACCGAGAGAGAGAGAGTTATAGAAGGATGAAGTGTTGGAGCGGCGCAGTGTGTCTCTTACTCAGTGTTTCTATCTCTATACTTAATGTTCATTATGTAACTCTTATATAACTACGGACACTTCTGCCCCTGTGGACATTAAAAAAGAAATTGTTTTGACAAATTTTAAACACTTTCCAGTTGATTTTGTACACTGATAATGTCAACAGTTATATATAAACATATCACAGCAGAATTATTTTTTAGGAGGCTATATACAAATCTAGAATTTTACGCATTTAATAATGTATATTGATTTGCATTCATTTATATTTGTATTAATGTCAACATTTTTATCATGCCTTCATTGATATCTATATTTATTTGTTAATTATTTAACAATATAAAATATTTAATATACGTTATATAATAATAACAATAACAATAATAATAATTATTATTATAAGTTTACAGTTTTCATTGTATAAAGTCCTTTGACGCCATCATAAATCCACTAAGTGATTTTATGTATCTATTTATTTAATTGTATTATTATATTTTTTTTTTTGGACTATCCAAATGATGTATCATGTCAATATGCAATGGAAACATTTTTCTGGAGTAGGGCTATATGCATAGCTAGCATTTTTATATCCTAAACACATGTTATGGAAAATTTAGTTATGTGCGTTAAATATATGCATTTATATAATCGATTTAATTTATCATTAATAAATACAGAAATAAATGAAGGCGTGATTTAAAAAAAAAAAGTTCTGAAATTATTTAAAACTTTATTTGATTAATTTTTAATTATCTATCATCTTTTTATATGAAATTCGCAAATTATATATTTTTAAATGTTTCATATACATTTCTAAAGTAATAAATCTAAAAGTATTTCAGTTTAGTTTTAATTGTATAAAGCTAGGTTAGAGTGCTTTGTTTACTATTGTATTTTTAGAGCTGATTTACAGCAGAACTATTTTCTTGTTTAGTTTAGTATCTGTATAATATAAAACGCTATAAAATCGAGGTGACTTGACTGACTTTATGTGGATTATGTAGGAGTCTGTGTCATGCACTAACCGTTAGGCCATGACTCTGGCACTGTCCAGCAGTCGTCCAGCTCTCACAGTCAACCGTGTGTTCTTCTGTACCGATTCTGCTTCTCGCTGTCCAGCTGTCTCTGTGTGTCTCTGGCTCTGCGCTCCGCCTGGTTCTTTTCCTCCTCCAGGGCAGATCTCCAGTTCTCCCACTGTCTCTCCTTCTCCATCAGCTCATCGTTTAGCGTCTCCAGCTCCAGCTGCTCCCTGCTCCTCCAGCATCGTACACGTTGTCTTCAGCGTCTCAATGTTCTACACACACAAGCACATGTATCATTTCTATGCTATCACACTATCACACTTGTGTAGCATATAAATACACTCATAATAATATTATTCAAGTAATCAATCCATTTTTTCCTGACTTGTCCAGTTATTCATTATTTTAAATTATTATTTTGTTGTTTGAGAGAGAATAGCAGATAAAATGTTTAGAGATTAGTAGATGAGTTTAACATTTCACTAGTTAATACATTTTATTTTAATACATTTTAAAGAAATTTTATTTTAATTTTAATACATTTTTTTTATTTATTTGCATTAATTTTTATTAAAGAAATTTTATTTAACTTCAATAAATTTTCAATTAATTTATGCTTTAATTAAATTATAATTAAAGTTAATTTAATTTAATTTAATTTAATTTTTAAGTCTTGTACTGGGTTGAATTCTCTAAAAAGCCAAATGTTTATTCGTTTACTTGATAGGCTATTTGTTGATTTTATATATATATATATATATATATATATTTAAATGTTTCATTTTCAGGCGAGTCATTGCTTTGTAAATGGATGGACTTTTAAATTTGGAAAGTTTGTGTTACTTATATGTTCATTGGCAGAGTTTTGTAAAACTGTTTTACTGTGTTGCAGTATTGCAGTATTTCAATTTGCAGTGTTGCAAATTACAATTACACTATATGCCTTCAACATGAATAAATATTTTGTTAGCATTGACTCATTGTTTTCAGTTTTTGACTTGGTCAATGTTATTGTAGTTTCCAGTCGTAACATATTATTACTTAGTACCAATTTCCTATAGTATTTTTTTGTTCACTCAACTTCAGACATTGAGTTCTACAGACCAAAAATGTTGAATTGGCTCAACTTAAAAAGGTTTGTTAAAAAACAGTTGCACCTCTCCACAAAACTAACAATCTTAAGTTAACCCAATTAAATATTTTTTGTATGACTGACAACTTAAATTCAGTCAGTATAACTGTTTTTTTACAAAAGTTGAGTGAACAAGAAAAAGCTAAGGGAAATTAGTACCAAGTTTTTTTGTTTTTTGTTTTTGTACTGGCTTAAACGTTTTTACAGTGTGCGATGTTGTTGTGATCTGCAAACACTGCTCACCCCTGGTGGAGTTTATGATTATTAAGTGCCGGCTGTTCTATCTACCGAGGGAATATACAGCCATACTGGTCATTGCTGTATACACCTCTGAACTCCAGCAACAGGAACGATGCACTAAATGAACTGTACCAGCACATCAGTGAGCAGCCATGCAGACTTAAAGAGTGTGTTTCCAAAAATACACCAACACATTAACTTTCCAACAAGTGCCTTCAGAGCTGGAGATGAGGTGGGCCTGAGGACAGCTAGGGCCAACCTATCCCGCGGCATCAGACAGGCTAAGAGACAGTACTCCAGGAGAATAGCCCATCGTTTCAATGACAGCAGAGACACTTAGAGCCTGTGGCAGGGGATACAGACCATTATGGACTACAAGCCCCCACCGCGGACCTGTGACAGCAACGTCTCCCTGCTGAACGAGCTGAACGCCTTCTTCACTCGCTTTGAGGAACAAAACAGCACCACTGCACAGAAGACTCCACCTCCTCCCGGTGATGACGCTGACCCCAGACAGCGTGAGGAAATCCTTCAGCGGGATCAATGCACGCAAAGCTCCGGGTCCTGACAACATCCCTGGGCATGTACTGAGAGACTGTGCAACAGAACTCACTGATGTCTTCACAGACATTTTCAACATCTCGCTTAATCAGGCTGTTGTCCCCACATGCTTCAAAGTTACCACCATCATTCCAGTCCCGAAGAAGCCGTCTCCATCCTGCTTCAATGATTACTGTCCTGTTGCACTTACTCCTATTCTCATGAAGTGATTCGAATGGCTAGTCATGCACCATATCAAGTCTGCCCTCCCCCCTCCCTGGACTCCTTCCAGTTTGCATATCGGTCCAATCGCTTGACAGATGATGCTATCACAACTGCCCTCCACTCAGCGCTCACACATATAGACAAAAAGGACTCATATGTCAGAATGCTGTTCATAGACATCATTTCAGCGTTCAACACAATCATACCTCAACAGCTCATTTACAAACTGGTCCGGCAGGGGCTCAACACTTCGCTGTGCAACTGGCTGTTGGACTTTCTGACTGGAAGACCTCAGGCAGTACGAGTCGGCAGCAACACATCCAGCACCATCACACTGAACACTGTGGCCCCCCCCAAGGATGTATGCTGAGCCCCCTCCTCTTCACTTTGCTGACCCATGACTGCACACCGTCACACAACTCCAACCTCTTTATTAAGTTTAGGGATGAAACGACTGTGGTGGGTCTCATTAGCAACAGAGATGAGACAATCTACAGGAGCCAGGTGAGCCGCCTGGCTGGGTGGTGCAGTGACAACAATCTGTCTCTGAACGTGGAGAAGACGAAGGAGATTGACTTCAGGAGAGTGCACACTTAGCATGCTCCTCTGACCATCAACGGTGCAACTGTGGAGACAGTGAGCAGCACCAAGTTCCTGGGTGTGCACATCACAGAGGACCTCTCCTGGACTGAAAACACAGCAGCACTGGCCAAGAAAGCACAGTAGCATCTCTACTTCCTCCGCAAACCGAGAAGAGCTAGAGCCCCGGCCCCCATCATGTGCACCTTCTACAGAGGCACCATCGAGAGAACATTCTGACGAGCTGCATCACTGTGTGGTATGGCGCCTGCAACATGTCCTGCCGGAAGACCCTTCAACGCATAGTAAGAGCAGCTGAGAAGATCATTGGTGTCTCTCTCCCCTCCCTCCAGGACACTTATGGAACCCGTCTTACTCGCAAAGCCCTCTGCATTGCAGGTGTTCCCACTCACCTGTCACACAGCTTCTTCAGTCTGCTGCCATCAGGAAGGACACTGCGGAGTCTCCAGGCCAGGACCAGCAGATTGAAGGACAGCTTCATTCATCAGGCTGTCAGGAAGCTGAACTCGCTCCCGAACTTGCCCCCTTTTCCCTCTTCTGCCCCAGGCACCACTGAACTATGAACCCCCCCATATATTGTTGTGCATATTGTTGTGCCTAAAGGAACAGACCAGAAAACTCTTAATTCCAACTGAACTCACTGCGACGGTTAAATCAAGTGTAATAGGATTCCTTCTTAATAGTCCACATGTCTGATCTTTTTTTTGATTCACTTGACTTTGCATGATCTTTGCATGATCTCTTTCCAATAGGCTACATATCAGCTGAGAAAAAAAGAGAACAATATCATGTTTGGGAACCAAGAATTCTTTCTAAACACTTACAAGTACAGAGGTGTTGTGTGTGTGACACCCTAAAGTATGTACACATTTTAGGTATTGTGATTTTGAAAGGAAAAGTTTATTTTCCATACACTGTTTTTCAGTTTACATATATTCTATATGTAGTAGCCTTTATTGTACTAGTAGCCTTTATTGTCACTGGTCACAGGTACCAGTGAAATTAGCCATCAACCTGTCCATACATACAATATGACAAGGCAAGTTTATTTATATAGCACATTTCGTACACAATGGTAATTCAAAGTGCTTTACATAAAAGAAAGTAAAATAATCATGAAGAAAAATCATTAAAAAAAAGCAATTTTAAAACTTTGAAAATGATTTAAAAATTGACTTATTTAAAATGAATTTAAAACAGTTAAAAATAGAAAATGATTTTACATAAAATTCAGTGAACACGTAAAATACAGTGCAATCAGTTCAGACATCGCACAGTGCTCATTCAATAAATGCCCAGATAAAAAGATGAGTCTAGATTTAAATGTGACTAATGTTTTAGCACATCTGATCTCTTCTGGAAGCTGATTCCAGCTGCGGGCGGCATAGTAACTAAAGGCAGACTCCCCTTGTTTTGTGTGAACCCTTGGTATTTCTAACTGACTCGATCCTAATGATCTGAGTGGTCTGTTAGGTTTATATTCAGTGAACATATCTGCAATATATTTTGGTCCTAGATCATTGAGTGATTTATAAACGAGTAAAAGTACTTTAAAATCAATCCTTAATGTATCTGGAAGCCAGTGTAAGGACCTGAGGACTGGTGTGATATGCTCAGATTTTCTGGTTCTAGTCAGAATCCTGGCAGCAGCGTTCTGGATGAGCTGCAACTGTCTAATGATCTTTTTGGGAAGGCCGGTGAGGAGACCATTACAATAGTCCACCCTGCTGGTGATAAAGGCATGAACAAGTCTTGACTGGAAACAAAACATCTAATTCTTGCAATGTTTTTTAGATGATAGTATGCTGATTTAGTTACTGCTTTGACATGACTGCTGAAACTTAGGTCTGTCTCCAGAGTCACACCAAGATTCCTGACTTGATTTTTACTTGTTTGCCCCCTAGAGTCAAGGTATGCATTCACCTTGAAAACTTCATCTTTGTTTCCAAATGCAATAACTTAAGTTTTTTCCTTGTTTAACTGAAGAAAGTTCTGGCACATCCAACTATTAATTTCATCAATACATTTGCAGAGGGAGTCAATGGGGCTGTAGTCGTTTGGCGATAAGGCTAGGTAAATCTTTGTATCATCAGCATAGCTGTGATAGGCAATTTGGTTCTTTCTCATTATTTGACTTAGTGGGAGCATATACAGGCTAAACAAGAGCGGTGCAAGAATTGAGCCTTGTGGGACTCCGCGTGTCATGGACGTCCACTTAGACTTATGCTCTCCTATACTCACATAATAACCTCTCCCTTCTAAGTATGATCTGAACCATTTGAGTACCATCCCAGAAAGCCCGACCCAGTATTCCAGTCTCTCTAGTAGTATGTTATGATCAACAGTGTCAAACGCAGCACTGAGATCTAATAATACCAGGACTGATATTTTGCCAGAGTCAGAATTTAAGCAAATATAATTTATTATCTTAATGAGTGCTGTCTCTGTGCTTTGATGTGGACTGAAACCAAATTGAAAATTGTCCAGGTATCCATTTGAGTTTAAGTATTTGTTCAGGTGATTAAGAACTAAGTTTTCTATAATTTTGCCTATAAAAGGAAGATTAGATATTGGTCTATAATTGCTCAAAATGGTGTTATCAAGATTGCTCTTTTTCAGAAGGGGCTTAACAACTGGAGTTTTCAGGGAGTTTGGAAATGTCCCAGAAAGAAGTGAGGCGTTCACCACTTCTAAGAGATCTGCTTCTAAACAGCTAAGCACACTTTTGAAAAAAGATGTGGGAAGTGTGTAAATGGTAAATGGTAAATGGACTGCATTTATATAGCGCTTTCAACAGACCCATGGCCATCCAAAGCGCTTTACAAGTTGCCTCACATTCACCCATTCACTCACTCATTCATACACCGACGGCAAGATAGCAGGTTGACGATTTTAGGTGCTGCACTATTTCTTCCAAAATTTTGCTCTCAATTGCTTCAAAAATAGACATAGTAACTTTTTGATATTGCGGCCAAATCTGTCTGACCTCTGCATTACTTGAGGATGTGCTAATCGCCTTCCTGATATTGATGATCTTCTCAGAAAAGAAGGAAGCAAACTCATTGCATTTGCTATTTGAGAGTATTTCACTGGGAATCTGACTAGGGGGGTTTGTCAGTCTCTCAACAGTAGCAAAAAGAGTACGAGTGTTGTTTAAGTCACTGTTTATAACGTTTGAGAAGAAATTCTGCCTAGCTATGGCTAGTTTCACATTAAAAGCATGAAGGCTGTCTTTATAGATGCTATAGTGAATTTCAAGTTTCGTCTTCCACCACATCCGCTCGGCTTTTCTGCATTGTCTCTTCATAGTCTGAACTGCTGTTGATCTTCTCCAAACTGATTTCTGTCTGTTTGTTTTCTTACTGACTATTATTGGAGCAATATCATCAATAACATTCTTAACTTTTGAGTTAAAGGAATCAAGGAGAATATCAACAGAGTCTGCAGAAATGCTTGGTGTTAAAGATATAGCCTCCATAAACAGCACACTAGTGTTCTCGTTTATGCATCTCCTTCTGACAGAGACAGATCTAGATTCAGTGGTAGCAGACATCAATATATCAAAGAAAATACAGAAGTGATCAGATAGTGCTATGTCCTTAATAACAATGGATGAAATATTTAGACACCTTTGTGTGTGGGTCCATGCACATGCTGAATCAGGTCAAAAGTGTTTAGAGCCGTTATCATTTCTTTTGTAGTTTTGTTTTCTGCATTATCTTTGTGAATATTAAAATCCCTTGCAATAGCAAAACAGTCAAACTCTGAGGAAATCATTGATAACATTTCTGTGACCTCTTCAACAAAGGCTGGAGAGTATTTTGGAGGCCTGTAAATAATGATAAACAGAATGCATTGAGCACCTTTCAGCACAATTCCTAGATATTCAAAAGACAAGTACTGACCAAACAACACTTGCTTGCATTGATAGACATCTTTAAATAGAGCAGCTACACATCCACCTCTCCTAACAGTCCTGCAGACAGTCATGAAAGTAAAGTTAGGAGGGGCTGCTTCATTGAGGACTGTTGCACTGCAGCTGTCTTCTAGCCATGTTTTGTTTAGAAACATAAAATCCAGATTGTTTGTGAATATAAAGTCATTGATTAGAAATGATTTATTTTTTAGTGAGCGAATGTTTAAAAATGCTAACTTGATGGCAGAGCTTTGTGTCTACATTAATCTTAGTTTGATGCATAATAGGCCGCAGATTAGATGAGTTTCCCCTCGGCTTGCAAAGGCCTTAGACTTTCTATAACGTGATAAAACGGAAATAGAGAAAGCTACAGGCACACTGGGTTCCCGCTTGTTCTGTAAACATTTGTGAATGTTGCTGCTATTATAACGGGAACCCGACACATATCACTGAGAGCTGCTATCAGTTGTTTTTGGTTCACCTACAGCAGATGGAGGGTTTGGGCCCTGGCGTTGTGGCAGCGATCATAGAGCTCTCACAGGAGCAGGGCCAAAACGTTCCTCTACACTTGGTATAAACTGTTGAGATTCACTAGATTCATGGGACTCACCGGCTGTATGCTGAGAGGGTCCATGACGACGGTGGTGTTCCGCCTGTTTTGGAAGTCCAGCAAGTAACTTTGTTTCAAGAAACACAATCCTTCGTAGAAGTTTGCAGCAGTTCATGCAACAAGTATATTCAACAGGAGGCATTTTCTCTCTCTTCTGTTTGAATGTACAGTAGGTAGACATCCAAAATGGGTAATACCGCCGCGCGTACCTACCGCGTTAACTGCAAGTCAGTCGCATGTTAAAATCATTCGCTATACTACCGCCAGGTGGCGCAAAGGGACGGATTGCGAACTGAATGTAATTGTAAAATGAAAGGAAGACGTTAAACAACAACATTATGATATACATTATAACATCCTTAAAAGCCGTTAAAAAATAGGATAGTCTTAGGCTACAGTCTACTCAACAAAAATTTAAAGAAACACCTTTACACAAAGGCTCTTATGCATGCTATTGTTATTAAACAGTCATTACATACATGCATACATATACATTATATATATATGGATTAAAAGCTAACCCGCCACCTCTCCCACGCATCCATCGTGTAGCCAGCTGTGAACATTCCGACAGGGCAGTCAGGTTCCCCCGAACCCAAGCTTCTTGTCGAGAAGATGGTCTCAATTGCGTTGAGAGACCAGTTGATCAATTCCATGATTTTTAGATTTTTTTAGTTTGGAGAGCAATGCGGAGAGAGTCTCTTAAAGTATAAGACAATAGACGAGACAAGAGGAGAGGAGCAAAGCAGGGAAGGTAAGGGGGAGGAGAGGGAGAGAAAATGCGACCGCCTTCGTTGAGAGCCAAAAGAGAAAATGTTAAATGTAATGGGGAGCTGAAAACTGTCAAGTGTAAATCACTGTCTATTGCTGAGTGAGATCGGGACTCTTATTTTGAAAATGAACTGAGGACTCGTATAGAGGAGCAGTGTTGCGCCAGCACCCTCACAATTGCTGGGGATTATGTTTGTCACAGACATGTTTGCTCCTGTCTCCTCAATTTTTCCTGTTTTTACAGGGACTTTCTACTCTGCCAACATGGCCTTCTACATGGAGCCTGTAACAGATTTGTGGGGGCTCGTCTGGTATCGACTCCTGATACCCAAGGAAGTTGATCCATAAAACCTGATCCTGAGGACCAACAGAGTCCGGACACTGATATGATGAGCCAATAGACGAGGATGTCAGTGTGAAGAGGGGTTCAAAGGGCTGGTGACTGCACAAGTCGCTCAAGGGACTGTGGAAAAGAAGTCATTATGGCTGATCGGGTACGCAAGAGCCTGGTGTGGGACATCAGTGCCAGAAAGGGACTTCTCCGAACTTGACACTGAAGATCAAGAGGGCTGTCTTGAATATATCAATGCCTTCATGTACAGCACTCACCTGTTAGAATCAGAGGACAGAGGTATGACTGAACTTTTGGTTTTACAAGGGACTGTGGAGGCTGTTGTACAAGAGCATGGTGCTGCAGCACATTGTCATCGTCATGGTAAGGTTGAGAGTAATGTTGATGTCTGCCCTGCACCTACTCCATATACACACACCTCTACAGGTCACATGATCACTACAGACACTGTGCATGTAGAATTGCCTAAAACTGCATCTGACCTAGGGAAAGTTAGAGCATTAGATACAAATCCTAGCACCAATCCTACTGTTAGACATTCAGATTTTGAAGAGCTGAACAGGAAACTCATTCAGTATATTACACCACATACACAGCACTCCACTCCTAGTTCACCTGTGATACACAACATTGACACGCCTAGGAATAATAATGTTGAACGCACCTCACAGGGGATCACTGAAAAAGTAGTCTCATTACGAGAACTCTCCTGCCTGCAACGTCGTGAATTTAACATACAAGGGGGGCAAATTGGTGACTATGCATCTGATATCACATATGCCAGTGTGTGCCGACAGATTGACGATGGAGTCAAAGAGAATTTCAGTGAAGCTGAACTAGTGAGGGGAATATTATGTGCAATCAAACCAGGTAATTTCAAAGAAATGATTATGAATAAGGAAGGTATGACAGTGGAAGAGCTTAAGAGGTTCCTTCAGTCACATCTAGGGGACAAAAGCAGCACAGAGTTATTTCAGGAAATCAATAATGATGAAAACGAGCAACACAAAGGTTGGGTCCAATAATCTGTCCCAAGCAAAGCAACGCAAGCTCTGCCCAACTTGAAAGTGAACCTGACAGAGAAGTAAAAAGGGGCCTGGTCAGAAAATTATAAACGATCCAATAATACAACTTACTGCTTGCATTGATGCACTTACCAGTATGGTAGATTCCATGCGCCAATCAACACTGAGGCCACAACCTGAACCCACCTGTCAATGTTTTGTAAGAGATCACCCCCCACAGCGAGTAGCAAAACAACGGGGTTGCCCCAGGTGTGTCGAAGCTGGACAACAGAACTGCACTCATTGTTTTTTTCTGTGGCGAAGAGGGGCACCGAGCTCGAGGATATCTCCGGAAGCAAAGACTGCAGGGAAACGGTAAAAACGGCCACGGGATGACCAGTGACCGAGTCTCCTAGGTCCCAAAGCCCTGGGGACTCCATTTTGGGGATCAAACCTGACTCTGTAAAACGTAGACCCACAAGCGCATCTCCCTGCTGTAAAGACCAAACCCTCAGTGACAAAGGAATGTATCAGCAAATTGACAGTCCATTGCCGGCCGGAACTAAGAAAGAAACTATTGTTAAATTGATAGGGAATACAGCCCTGGCCCAATGTAATCTCAATGACCTCACAGTGACTGCTTTGCTCAAGTAAGCATGATTGATAGAATCAAAGACAAATACTTACCCACTTACGTACTGTAGAAGTAAGGCCTCTTGAGGAGCCAATAGAAATGACAGAGAAGTTAGAAGTTTATGCCATCAATGGAGATCTAATACCCTTTGATGGGTGGGCTGTCATTACCATCAAGGAAACGACAACCCCAACCTCTCAATTAATGTTCCTTTTCTGGTGAGCCACATCCCAATTGAGAGACCGTTGCTTGGCTTTAATGTGGTGGAAGAGCTAATTCAGGGCCAGCCAGAGCATTTAGTTCCTACCTTAGTTTCATTGCTCTCCAGTGCAATAGCAGTATCAAGTGAGGAAGCCCAGAGCCTGATTAGTTTTGTACAGACTCCTAAGCACAGTAGACAGTGGGGGTGGTTGAGAGTTAACCGAGACAGCGTTTTGATACCGGCAGGTCAGGTAGCATGGGTAAAGTGCAGAGTGCCACCCAAAATGGATCAGTCTGGCACAGTAGCCCTGTTTGAGCCAGATGAGGACAATGTGCAGTTGGAGAAGCTGGATATAGGTGAAGGAATTTTGGAAGGCCAGAGCTCATACATTGCAGTTCCTATCATCAACCACTCTACATGCGACATTACCCTGCCTCGCAACAGTATCCTAGGGTACGTCTACCCCGTTGAGACTGGGTTGGAAGCAGAAAGGCCCAAAGGAAACAAAGGCTAGTGGGAAGGTTAATGGTGCATAGGTGGCAGTGGTGAATGGAAGCATAACCTTGTGGCACCCACCTGTCGATCTCAGCCATCTGAATGAGGATCAGCAAGCAGTGGTTAGGCAAATGCTGCATGAGGAGTCTGCATCCTTATCCCAGAAATGGGAATGATGTTGGCTGCGTCCCAAGTCTCCAAATGTCCATCAACCTCAAAGATAACATACCAGTACAACGTGCCTATTCCTCAATACACAAACATTTGTTCAAAGAAGTAAAGGATTATATCCAACACCTTCTAGCAAAAGGGTGGTTGTAAAATCTAAGTCCCCTTACTCAGCCCCAGTAGTCTGTGTTCAAAAAAAGGATGGCTCACTGCGTTTGTGTGTGGATTATCGCCTCCTCAATAGGAAGACCGTACCAGACAGGCACCCTTTGGTTTTCTTGGTTTAGCATCCTCGACCGGGAAAAACTTACCACCAGGGCTTCATAGCCGAGGGTTCGAGGGTTCAAGACCCTTATCACTCCGTGGGGGCTATATGAGTGGTTGAGAATTCCATTCGGCCTGTCCAATGCCCCTGCGGCATTCCAGCACAGGATAGAGGAGATGTTGGATGAACTCAGGGATGAGTGCTATGCCCCATACCTTGATGTTTTGTGTTATGCCTGGTGGTTTGAAGAACATGTAGGAGTAATCCAAAAAGTTCTTCAGACTCTTAGGCGCCACGGAGTAAAACTTAGGCCCAAGAAGTGTGAACTCTTCCGCCAGGAAGTCCGGTATGTGGGTCGCCTAGTGTCGGCCAAAGGAGTGAGAATAGACCCTTGTGATCTTGAAGCAGTGATAGCACTCAAGAGTCACAGACCCCAGACAGTGGGAGAGGTGTGGAGACTCCTTGGGTTTCTTGGATATTATCGCCCATTTATACAAGATTTTTTATGTGTGGCCAAACCAATCTATGAACTACTCCGACTCAGCCGGGGGCAACAATGCAACAGTACAGTCAAAGGAAGAGAAAGGGTCCCCAGACGCCTTCGTGAATGCCAGTGGAATGGACCAGTGAACACCATAATATGCTCAACCTGCTAATTGACATGCTGGTAAATCCCCGGGTCTTGGCACACCCAACCTCTTGACTTCAACCTCCCATTCGTGCTACACACTGATGCATCAGAAAGGGGTCTCGGGGCTTTCCTCTATCAGCACCAAGATGGAGGGTTGTGGGTCATAGCATACGGTTCCAGGACCCTTTCTCCAGCTGAAAAGAGCTACAGACTGCATAGTGGGAAGCTGGAGTTTCTTGCATTAAAGTGGGCGGTATGCAAGAAGTTTAGGGACTATTTGTTTTATGCCCCTCACTTTACCATTTACACTGATAATAATCCCTTAACCCCCCCCTTCCTCAAATCTTGCCCTGGAGGTCCAATGCGCTACAGAGTTTAGCTCCAACCCTGATCAAAGTCACCTGCCTATGACTTTCTAATTAACCAAAATAAAATAAATAACAACAACGTGAAATAAATAATAAGGTTAGAGCCAAACTCTGCAGGAAAGTGGATCTCGAGGTCCAGATTTGAGGATCCCTGCCTTAACCTATGTAATGAGCACTGCAAAACTGAATGCAGTAGGCCATTGTTGGGTGGGAGAACTGAGATTTTCGCTTTGATATCAAACATCGACCTGGCAAAGCAAACATCAATGCTGACATGCTATCACGCCTTCCTCTTGATATGGAGAAATATGTTGCAGACTGCACAGAGGACCTGTCACTAGAGGTGATACGAGCGGTCTGGGATGGGACTCATGCCGCCAGGAAGAAGGACGTGGCTTGGATTGCAGCAATCAATATGGCTCACACAAACATGGACTAATCCTCCTCTGCCCTCTTGTTGCCACCTGTAAGCAAGGTTGAATTTGCCAAAGCTCAAAGGGATGATCCAGTGATCTCTAGGATAATGGAGATGAAAGACACAGATGAGGTGCCAGATGAAGACAGTAGGAGAAGTGTGAGGGGTCCAGCCAGGAACCTCTTAAGAGAGTGGAGCAAGCTATCTTTGGAAGATGGATGCCTGTATCGGCACGTGGCTGGAAGAAAACAGGTTGTTCTTCCAACCAAGTATAGACAACTTGCTTTGGAGCACCTGCATGATAGGATGGGACATGTAGGTGAAGAAGGAATAATCCACTTAATGAGGGAGAGGTTCTACTGGCCACATATGAAGAGAGAAGTAGAGGAGTACACTACCAAAAAGTGTCCATGCATCAAAGCGAAAAAAATGTCTCCGGTTACGAATGTAATCATGGTTCCCCGAGTAGGGAATGAGACACTGCTTCCTCTAGGGGTCGCTATGGGGAACACCTCGTTGTGACCAGTGTCTGAAGCATACATTGAAAAAACACCAACGAGTTGGCCGGCGACAGCCTCTGACATCACTACCGGCGCCACTATAAACAAGCACCAGGAGAACACATCATTCACTTCGTCTGAAGCTTGTGTCCGAAGCATGCCAGGGAGCTAGAGGACACAGTGTCTCGTTCCCTACTCAGGGAACCATGGTTACATTCATAACCTGAGACATTCCCTTTCAAGGGAACTTCGAACTGCGTCCTCTAGGGGTCACTATGGGGAACAGTATACCCACGCCGCCATGCTGAGGGGAGTGCAGGCCAGAATCATGGCGAACACTAAGTATCAACTCTACTATTTCCATGGGAGTTGCCCCTGGGACGTTTAGACAGCTGTCTGTGACAGTGCCCCTTACGGCCAAAGGCCTAAGCTACATACCCAACTTAATTGTTAGGGCCTCGGCTCGGGGTAGAGCTGAAGGCTTGGAATCAGGAAAGATTCCTTTAAAGGGATACGGCTAAGAACCTAGCATTTTATACTAAGTCTTGCCTGTCACACAGGGGCTACCACTTGCTCTCGCAAAAGCTTGCTGAAGGAGCTGTCTCAACAGATCTCCAGTAGCAACACCCTGTTTAGATAGGTATCCGAGGATACATAGGTGGAGTGGCGCCCAAGATGAACGGGGCTTTTACCAACTCAAGAAAGGGCACGAAGCAACCGCGCAAAGCCCTCACCATATAGGATTTTAGAAAGAATGCAGAACACTAGCGTGCGAACTTACCACAGTGTGGATTTCAGAAAGTGTGCAAAGACTTCACGTGCACACTTACCATAGCATGGATTTTCAAATACTGTTCTGAGGAAGGGCTCTCGTGGCACTATGATAGAGCAGCACATAGATGGAATGGTGCATCTCAAAACAGTATGTTTGAGAGTCATCAACTCGATCTGTGGAAATAATGCTGGAGCGCTCTGGGGAAAAACAGTGAACTCAGTCTCATATGAGAGGAGAACTCCAAATCCAGAGTAGCGCGCTCATAGGCGACCCTTCTTGGAAAAGGGGAGCGCTGCTAAACTACCACGAGAATCGCCCAGATAGCCCCTCATGTTTGAAGGAAGCGATGCTTGAAGTGTATAAACGAGTACACACTGCCTGAATGGAGCCCAAGGAACCAAAGTCTAATCATCTCAAGAAAGGGAACGAGGCGGAGCGCGTAACCCTTACCATACAGGATTTCAGAAAGTGCACAGAGTCTTGCGTGCACACTTACCAATACGTGGATTTTTAGAAAGTGCGCAAAGTGTTTCACGTGCACACTGACCACTATGTGGTTTTCAGAAAGTACACAGAGCTTAGCGTGTGTACCTAAAGGTTCCTAAGCATCGCAGAGGTGCTGAACCGCATGGGAGAGGCAAGCTCAAATTTTACAGCTTCACCTGAGGCAGCATATATAAGAAGACTTCTGTAACTGCCACCTTCATTTCCCGCTGGATGCGACAGCACAACTAAGCGGCCAGGAGACCCCTCAGGGTGACCTGGCCGGACATCCATGTAATTCCCTGCAGTGCTGTGCCAGACCTGATGATCAAGGAGGCTCCCGCAGAAACCTGTGATCTCAGCCGCCTAATACCGGAACATGAAGCCAGATGGCTGGTGCTGACAAGTGTTTAGTAAACACTGTAACTGAGCACTGCAAAGGAAACTCACAGAGTTTATTAGTAGACACATAACCACCAGCAATTTACACAGAAGTATATAAAGAAAGGGTTATTTTTATACTCTCACCCTCCTGCGCTGGAGCTGCGCTCAAGGGGCGCCTCCTTTTAGTCCGGACCATCAGTAAGGTGCTTGCTATGAACATAGAACCAGCCAAAAACATTATATGACCAGCATAGGAGACTGTTATGCGAGAGGTTTCCACCTAACCTTGATCAGGTGGAGAGCTGGTGGTTACAGGGGAATTAGGAAGGGGAGGATTAAAAAAAAGCAGAAGTTAAAAATCCCTAAAGGGAACGAGTAGATACCTTGGTATCACTCTGATTCAGAAGAGAGCGCTGCCTCGTCTGGATCACATCCCTTAGGTTCTGCTTACCTCCTTGTGACCCACAATTCCTCTTACCCCTGCCCGCAGGTGGGGGAGAAGTCCGAGTCGCGACACTAGCCTTCTGTGCCCGTCTTTAATCCTCAGATCGAGACAGGCCAGGACCCCTATGTTGTTCGGGCTCAGACCTGGACCTTCGTGGAATGAAGGATCTGAAAGCAGCAGAGTGCGCCTTCGTCTCCCTGAACTTCTCGATCACCTTCTCAACGGAAATACAGAAAAGTTCAGAAGGCGAAACCTGAGCATCGAGAAGAAAGCCTTTTCTTTCTTCCCGATGTCTGCCAGGTTCATCCACAGAAGTCTCTCCGCTACCACCATGGCCGCCATAGTCCTGCGCATAGCAGAGGCAGCCTGCTTGGTAGCCTGGAGAGAGATCTGTGGTGCAACGCAGCTCGGCTACCTGATCAGGAAAAAGGCCTTCGCCTCTATCCAGGTCCCTTAGCAGATCAGTCTGCTATGCTTGAAGCACCACCATCGTGTGTAATAAAGCCACAGCCTGACCTGCTGCTGTGTATAACTTGCCATTTAAGTGAGATGTATTTCTTGAAGGGGCTTAGATGGCAAGGAGGGAGATTAAGAGAGGATGTCTCCCCCGCAAAAAGAAAGCTCTTTCTACAGGGGGCATCCTCTCATAGCAGTTTTCGCACATCGTCTCGATGTCGGCAAAACTCTTATGCCGAAACCGATGGATGCGAGAAGAAAACGGCCTCTTTCATTTCCTTTCGATCTCTGTATGGAGATCAGGCAGAAATGGAAGCCTCTCCTGAGCTGGAGGGCTATGGTCGGAAAGATAATGCTCATCGAGGCGGCCTCACGGCGTCACCTTGTTAACGTACTTTCATGGCAAGTCCAACCTTGCCATGGCGCGATCCATAACCTCCAACAGCTCTACATACGCAGGGCAGGAGAATTGAGAAGGATCCAGCCTCCGCTTCTTCACCATCCTCAAATATCTCCTGCTTTTCCTGGGTAAAAACCCAGCAGAAGCACTAACCTCAGTATCAGAAAGTGTTAAAGATATAACATCATCCTCCCGAGGCTCCTCTCTCGTCCGCTGCCATTATGAGCGCAAAAGGGAAAGTCCCTCTTTAAACCATTCAGACAGATCCACCTGAAATTCTCACGAGCTCATTCTCCTCCGTGCCTTAGCAGCAGCGGGTCCTGAACTGCGGGAGGCAGATGGCTGCCTTTTTTTTCTCTGAAAGAGAGACGAATGAGAGCGGAGCTTCTTCCTTGAAAAAACGCTCACAATGCACACAGATTGCCTCCTCAAAGACATCGTGTGCATGCTCTTTACCCAAACAAATGACGCAAAGATCGTGTCTGTCATCTGGTGTCAAATAACGCTGACATGGATGCACACATTGTCTAAACGCTTGCTAGTTGTCGCCATGATAGACAGAGAAAGAGCGCTCTTACCGGTTCTTTCAGATGCACGCTTAAAAACAAAACAGTCTTGAAGACGAAGAAGAGAATGACGTGTTCTCCTGGTGCCTGTTTATAGTCGCGCTGGTAATGACGTCAGAGGCTGTCGCCGGCTAACTCGTTGGTGTTTTTTCAATGTATGCTTCAGACAAGGTGTTCCCCATAGCGACCCCTAGAGGACGCAGTTCGAAGTTCCCTTGAAAGGAAAACAGTGACTCATGTTCAAGCACCCATGGGGAGTATAACTTCCAGTTCGCCAATGAAACTTGTCTGCATCGACTATCTGCACCTGGAGCAGAGTCAGGGAGGATATGAGTATATATTAGTTGTCACTGAGCATTTCACACGATTCACTCAAGCTTACCCTACGAGAAACAAGTCCAGACGGACAGCAGCTGAGTGGTTGCTTAATGACTACATCCCTCGCTTTGGCTACCCAGGAAAGCTACATCACGATCAGGGCAGAGAGTTCGAGAATGAGATTTTCCGAAATCTCCGACAACTGGCTGGAGTGCGTCACTCGAGAACATCTCCATATCACCCTCAAGGGACCCCAGCTGAGAGATTTAACCGGACTCTCCTACAGATGATCCGAACGATGGCTGAGAAAGAAAAAGCAAATTGGAAAGATCACCTGCCTCAGATTGTACACGCCTATAATTGCAGCCATCATGAGTCAACTGGGTATTCCCCATTCTACCTGCTATATGGAAGACATCCTCGCCTTCCAATTGATTTGATAATTGGGCTGGTTGAAGAAGATGAGGGGCAAACACCCAGAGGATTTGCTGAACAGTGGGCTAGAAGAATGGGTGAGGCATACCAAATAGCAAGTGAGAACAGCAAGCAGGCAAGTGCACGGGGCAAAGCCCAGTACAACCTTAAAGTCAGAGGTATAGTGCTAAGACATGGAGACATGGGTATTAGTCCAGGAAACTCAGACCATACTGGGAGAAAACCATCTATGTGGACAAAGAACAAGTGGCTGCCAATCCAGTGTATAAGGTGAACCCCGAGAATAGAGTTAAGAAGGGAACACGCACTCTACATCAAAACCTGCTGTTGTTGGTAAATGACTTACCTGTAGAAACTCCATCTGATCCTGGGAAACCTGTGAAGCAGAAGCAAAACAGACAAAAGGTCAGTGCGACACAGAGCAAGGAGCTTGCTTACCATGCAGGAGAAGAGACGGAATCGGATTCGGATGACACTGGAGAGTATTGGCTGAGGATTCCTTCAAGTTGTAATGAACCTAGAATAGAGAATACTTACCTGCCAAGTCCAGAACTAAGTCAGGAGAATCCTCTGGTAGAAATGGCGCCACCAGTATCTGCAAGTGGAGAGCAAGATCAAATACAAGTGTCACTACAAGGGGGAGATACCCAAAGCAGCAATAGTCAGTCAGTGGATGAAACTGTTCACTGCTCCATATCCTCACCAAAGAGTGAAGACCATGAAATCGAGCGCCTACGAATGAATGATGCAAGGGACTACCCAGCGGAAGAAGATCCAGTAATAATAAGACGATCTGGACAAGAACGAAATTAAAGTGCATGTTCACATATGAGACACTGGGTCAACCCTCAACCCTCATTCAACCCCAGACTGCACTCATCAGTGTAGCAGCTTATACACTACCATAATTACCTGTGTAGACAACACCTTATCCTGGGCCACATTCATTTCAGATTTCACCTTACACTGACATAAACACATTCAGACCGTTCACATCTACAATGCCAGTATACTGAACAAAAGACATGTGATGTGTTAAAAAAAAAAAAAAAGAAGAAAGTATTGAATTGTGTGAGTTTTTGTAACTGGAGCCTATTTCATTTTGTTGGGGAGGATGTGACACCTTAAAGTATGTACACATTTTAGTTATTGTGATTTTGCAAGGAAAAGTTTATTTTCCATACACTATTTTTCAGTTTACATATATTCTATATGTTAAATGTAATGGGGAGCTGAAACCTGTCAAGTGTAAATCACTGTCTATTGCTGAGTGAGATCGGGACTCTTATTTTGAAAATGAACTGAGGACTCATATAGAGGAGCAGTGTTGCGCCAGCGCCCTCACAATTGCTGGGGATTATGTGCGACACAGACACATTTTTCCTGTTTTTACAGGGACTTTCTAATCTGCCAACACGGCCTTCTGCACGGAGCCTGTAACTGTGTGAACATGATGTAGATCTAGAATAAATGTGAATGTGAATTAATTCATCCCACTCACAAAAAAAGAAAAAAAAAAAACAGATTTAGTATTCATCAAAATTAATTAAAACAGTGAAATGCAAACCTGCAATAGTTAAATGTTAAATAACACAAATGTATCTAATCCCATTTTATTAACTAATTTCTTTGCTGCTGACCTTTGATGATCCAGTTAAACCATACTAATAACCAAAAATGACTTTAGATAAACTAACAATTGTGCTGTATTTTTTTTTTTATTTATTTATTTTTTTTTTATTGCTGAAGAGTGTTGAACCTTCTTCTCCTGTGTTCTACTGTACAGAAGTGAATTTACTTTTCCTTCATCCTGAGGTTTATTCATTACACTCTTTGGTGTGAAAGGGCTTTTACATTTGCTGTAAATAGAACTTCTTATATTAAAAACAATCAAGCCCTGCTCATGTTGCAAAAGTAACGTAATGAATTACTTTCCACAAAAAGTAACAAAGTAACATAATTAGTTACTTTTTTTAAGGGAGTAATGCAATATTGTAATGCATTACTTTTAAAGGGAACCTATTATGCAAAATTCACTTTCACATGTTGTTTGGACATGAATGTGTGTTGTCAGTGTGTGTACACAACCACCGTATAATTATAAAAATCCACCAATTCCTTTTTTTTTTAAATCCTCGTAAGTAATAAGCAGTGTCTCCCAACTGTTTTCAGCATTGCTGCTAATGTGACGTCACATAAGCATAAATCATTAAACAGGGCCTACAAATAGAAACATTTTGGTGGATCTATGCATACCTGTATTATTTGTCCCTTTTAATTATGTGTCATTTGGTGATTTAAAGCATATCTTTCACTAGTATATTTTTTGTTAGGTTTTTTTTGTGTGTGTTTGTTTGTTTGTTTGTTTGTATGTTTGTTTTGTCCTCTGTCTGAATCTCCTGGAGGATGGGCCTGCCCTAATCAAACATAAATGTTAAATGCTGGATTGGGAATGTGGACTTGAGCATAAATGTCACGCAAGTTCAGAAGATACATTTACAGTGGTGTGAAAAATTGTTGGCCCCCTTCCTGATTTCTTATTTTTTTGCATGAATGTCAGACTTTAATGTTTCAGATCATCAAACAAATTTAAATATTAGTAAAAGATAACACAAGTGAACACAACATGCAGTTTTTAAATTAAGGTTTTTATTATTAAGGGAAAACAAAATCAAAAACTACATGGCCCTGTGTGAAAAAGTGTTTGCCCCCTAAACCTAATAACTGGTTGGGCCACCCTTAGCAGCAGCAACTGCAATCAAACGATTGCGATAACTCTCACTCAGTCACATACATCTCTATGAATTAATTTTCATCAACTCATCTATGCAGAATTGTTGTAATTCAGCCACAATGGAGGGTTTTCGAGCATGAACTGCATTTTTAAGGTCATGCCACAGCATCTCAATAGGATTCAGGTCAGGACTTTGACTAGGCCACTCCAAAGTCTTCATTTTGTTTTTCTTCAGCCATTCAGAGGTGGACTTGCTGGTGTGTTTTGGATCATCGTCCCGCTGCAGAACACAAGTTTGCTTCAGCCTGAGGTCAGGATAGGTGGCCGGACATTCTCCTTCAGGATTTTTTAGTAAACAGCAGAATTCATTGTTCCATTTATCACAGCAAGTCTTCCAGGTCCTGAAGCAGCAAAACAGCCCCAGACCATCACACTACCACCACCATATTTTTCTGTTGGTATGATGTTCTTTTTCTGAAATGCAGTGTTACTTTTACGCCAGACGTAATGGTACACACACCTTCCAAAAAGTTCAACCTTTGTCTCATCAGTCCACAGAGTATTTTCCCAAAAGTCTTGGGGATCATCAAGATGTTTTCTGGCAAAACTGAGACGAGCCCTAATGATCTTTTTGCTCAGCAGTAGTTTTTGTCTTGGAACTCTGCCATGCAGACCATTTTTGCCCAGTCTCTTTCTTATAGTGGAGTCATGAACACTGACCTTAACTTAGGCAAGGGATGCTGCAGGTCTTTGGATGTTTTCTCATTTGTTTCTGAATTTCTTTGGGTCTCGGCATGATGTCTAGCTTTTGAGGATCTTTTGGTCTACTTCACTTTGTCAGGCAGGTCCTATTTTAAAGATTTCTTCATTGCAAACAGGTGTGGCAGTAATCAGGCCTGGGTGTGGCTAGAGAAATTGAACTCAGGTGTGATAAACCACAGTTTTTACAGGGGGGCAAACACTTCTTCACACAGCGCCATGTAGTTTTGGATTTTGTTTTCCCTTAATAATAAAAACCTTCATTTAAAAACTGCATGTTGTGTTTACTTGTTATCTTTGACTAATATTTAAATTTGTTTGATGATCTGAAACATTAAAGTCTGACAAACATGCAAAAAAAAAAAAAAAAAAAAGAAATCAGGAAGGGGGCCAACACTTTTTCACACAACTGTAGGTGTGTTTGATTAGAAACTATTTGAATGTAATTTGCATATTGTTTTGCCTAAAGGAACAGGGCCAGAAAACTCTTAATTCCAGCTGAACTCACTGCAACGGTTAAATCAAGTGTAATAGGATTCCTTCTCAATAGTCCACAAGTCTGATACAAAACCTTTTATCGATTTACTTGACTTTGCATGATCTCTTTCCAGTAGGCTACATATCAACTGAGAAAAAAAAAAGAACAAAAACAACTTTACTAACCAAGAATTATTTCTAAACACTAACAGGTACAGAGGTGTTGTGTGCACTGTGTGAACATGATGTAGTTGTAGACTAAATGTGAATGTGCATTAATTCACCCCCCCCCCCCCAAAAAAAAAAAAAAATTAGTATTCATCAAAATTAATTAAAAGAGTGAAATGCAAACTCAGAATATGAAGCAAACCTGATTGAATGCATATCTTTCACTAGTATGTTTTTTGTTCACCGATCCCCACTACTGCATCTTGCCCACAGCAGATGCGCCACAAGCAGTGTGAGAGGAAGCAGAAGAGGGGTAAGCATAGAGGTATCCAGGCTAGGCTAACGGCTAACCCACACAAGCCAGCTATCCCCACCATCGTACTGGCTAACGTATGCTCTTTGGACAATAAACTGGACTACATCCGATTACTACGCTCAATTTAGAGGACTGTAAGAGACTGTCGTGTTTTTGTGTTCATGGAAACATGGCTTAGCAACAGCGTTCCAGGCGGCACTATTCAGCTTGATCAGCTGACATGCTATCGAGCAGAAAGATCTCTCATCACAGGAGGTAAAACCCATGGCGGCGGGCTTTGTGTTTACATCAGTGACGCGTGGTGCCGCGATGCTGTTGTGGTCTGCAAACACTGCTCACCCCTGGTGGAATTTATGATTATTAACTGCTGGCCATTCTATCTACCGAGGGGAAAATACAGCCATAATGCTCATTTCTGTATACATTTCTCCGAACTCCAACAACAGCAACAGGAACGATGCACTAAAAGAACTGTACCAGCACATGATTGAGCAGCAGACAGCACACCCTGATGCTTTTCTCATCATAGCTGGGGATTTCAACCATGCAGACTTAAAGAGTGTGTTTTCCAAAAATACACCAACACATTAACTTTCCAACAAGAGGTAAAAACATTTTAGACTTTGTTTACACCACACAGAGAGGAGCTTAACAAAGCCCTCCCCCTCCCCCACCTTGGTGCCTCAGACCACATCATTGTCATGCTAATGCCTACATACAGACCGCTCGTTAAAGTCGCCAAACCAGTTCACAAACAAATTCAAGTGTGGCCGGAAGGGTCGTCAGAGGCTCTTCAAGACTGTTTTGACACCACTGACTGGAATATGTTTAAGCAGGCAGCCACATACAATAACACCACAGACCTCCAAGAGTACTCAGAGACTGTCACTACCTACATCACCAAGTGTATTGATGATGTAACAGTCACAAAGACCATCACTGTCCAGGCCAACCAGAAGCTGTGGATGACTGGGGAGGTCTATAGTCTCCTGAAAATGCAGAATGCTGCCTTCAGAGCTGGAGATGAGGTGGGCCTGAGGACAGCTAGGGCCAACATATCCCGTGGCATCAGACATTCAGTGACAGCAGATACAGACCATTACGGACTACAAGCCCCAACCGCGGACCTGTAACAGCAACGTTTCCCTGCTAATTGAGCTGAATGCCTTCTTCCCTCACTTTGAGGAACAAAACAGCACCACTGCACAGAAGACTCCACCTCCTCCCGGTGACCAGGTGATGATGCTGACCCCAGACAGCGTAAGGAGATCCTTCAGCAGGATCAATGCATGCAAAGCTCTGGGTCCTGACAACATCCCTGGGCGTGTACAGAGAGACCGTGCAGCAGAACTCACTGATGTCTTCACAGACATTTTCAACATCTCCCTTAGTCAGGCTGTTGTTCCCACATGCTTCAAAGCTACCACCATCATTCCAGTCCCGAAGAAGCCGTCTCCATCCTGCTTCAATGACTACCGTCCTGTTGCACTTACTCCTATTCTCATGAAATGCTTTGAACCGCTAGTCATGCACCATATCAAGTCTGCCCCCCCCCCTCTGGACCCATTCCAGTTTGCATATTGGTCCAGTCACTCGACAGATGATGCCATTGCAACTTACCTCCACTCAGCACTCACCCATATGGACAAAAAAGAACTCATACGTCAGAATGCTGTTCATAGACTTCAGTTCAGCATTCAACACAATCATACCTCAACATCTCATTTACAAACTGATCTGGCTGGGACTCAGCACTTCGCTGTGCAACTGGCTGTTGGACTTTCTGACTGGAAGACCTCAGGCAGTACAGGTCAGTAGCAACACATCCAGCATCATCACATTGAACACTGTGGCCCCTGTGACGGGACGAGCCAACGACAGACACAGTGGGCGTGGCGTCAGGCCTCGGAGAGGTTTTTATTTAACAGAAAAAACCAAACAAAGGGGAATAAAGTGTCCAAAAGGGGAATAAAGTGTCCAAAAGGGGAATAAAGTGTCCAAAAGGGGAATAAAGTGTCCAAAAGGGGAACAGTGTCCAAAAGGGGAACAGTGTCCAAAACAACAGGGAATCTGGTGTCCTCGTCGTGCTGCGGGGTTCGTGGGGGTCTGGCAGTGTTCATGGAGGAAGGGTCCAGGTAAGGGGCGGAGTCCGGCGGTCGGCCGCACGCGGTCCCCTCTTTGGTCCGGGGCGCGAGGGGCGGCGGCTTCTTCTAGCGGCTTCATCCTCCTCGCTGGCCGCGGCGCTTGCAGGGGATGGACGGCCCGGCATCCTGGCCCGACGGCCGTGTGTAGACGGGTGCGGTTCTCGACCGGACCGCGGGTCCGGCAGCTCACGTCTCTGGTGGCGCGGGAGTCCCTCAACGCACCCTTCCTGGACCCACGAGGACACCAGTGTGCATGCACGGGGAAGAGACCGGTCTCCCGAGGAGAGGCGCGTTGGCCTTTTAAACAGCGGCGGTGATGAGGCTCCATTTCCTTCAGGTGTGCCCCATCACACGCCGCCAGCCCTGACTCGTCCAGCGCCCCTCCTCTCTCCCACACCCACTCCTATCGGGAGCCTGGTGAAGGGCGGCGATTTAGGACGGGGTGCCGGTGATTATCAGGGAGGAGGCAGCTGACTCGTCACATTCCCCCCCCCCAAGCGACATCCCCGTCCTCAGGGCGCAGCCCACACGGGAGTGCTACCTTCCTCAACCAGGCTCCAAAACGGTCGGAGTGGGCGGGGCGGGGATTCCTCTCCGGGCAGTCCTCCCTCTCGCAGCGCGCCGGAACAGGGACAGAGAAAACGGGATTTAATCGACAGCCTCAACCAACCACAGGGTAAAAATGACCGTAAAAGAGAAGTCACTTACCCCTTTGTGTGGCTGGGAGGCCGTCTCCTCCGTTCCTCCGTCCCAGTCCGGGTTATGCGAACTTTTGCAAACGAGAGGGAGTGACGTCATCAGATGTTTCCCAACTGCGCTGTCTAGGCTCCGCCTTGCCCGCATTCTCCACCACTGTGACGGGACGAGCCAACGACAGACGTGCAGTGGGCGTGGCGTCAGGCCTCGGAGAGGTTTTTATTTAACAGAAAAAACCAAACAAAGGGGAATAAAGTGTCCAAAAGGGGAACAGTGTCCAAAACAACAGGGAATCTGGTGTCCTCGTCGTGCTGCGGGGTTCGTGGGGGTCTGGCAGTGTTCATGGAGGAAGGGTCCAGGTAAGGGGCGGAGTCCGGCGGCCGCACGCGCTCCCCTATTCAGTCCGGGGCGCGAGGGGCGGCGGCTTCTTCTAGCGGCTTCATCCTCCTCGCTGGCCGCGGCGCTTGCAGGGGATGGACGGCCCGGCATCCTGGCCCGACGGCCATGTAGACGGGTGCGGCTCTCGACCGGACCGCGGGTCCGGCAGCTCACGTCTCTGGTGGCGCGGGAGTCCCTCAACGCACCCTTCCTGGACCCACGAGGACACCAGTGTGCATGCACGGGGAAGAGACCGGTCTCCCGAGGAGAGGCGCGTTGGCCTTTTAAACAGCGGCGGTGATGAGGCTCCATTTCCTTCAGGTGTGCCCCATCACACGCCGCCAGCCCTGACTCGTCCAGCGCCCCTCCTCTCTCCCACACCCACTCCTATCGGGAGCCTGGTGAAGGGCGGCGATTTAGGACGGGGTGCCGGTGATTATCAGGGAGGAGGCAGCTGACTCGTCACACCCCCCAAGGATGTGTGATGAGCTCCCTCCTCTTCACTCTGCTGACCCACGACTGCACACCGTCACACAACTCCAACCGCTTTATTAAGTTTGCAGATGACATGACTGTGGTGGGTCTCATTAGCAAAAGAGATGAGACAAACTACAGGAGCGAGGTGAGCCACCTGGCCGGGTGGTGCAGTAACAACAATCTCTCTCTGAACGTGGAGAAGACGAAGGAGATTGTTGTTGACTTCAGGAGATTGCAAACTCAGCATGCTCCTCTCACCATCAATGGTGCGACTGTGGAGAGAGTGAGCAGCACCAAGTTCCTGGGTGTGGACATTACAGCGGACCTCCCCTGGACTGAAAACACAGCATCACTGGTTAAGAAAGCACAGCAGCATCTCTACTTCCTCCGCAAACTGAGAAGAGCTAGAGCCCCGGCCCCCATCATGTGCACCTTCTACAGAGGCACAATCAAGAGCTTTCTGATGAGCTGCATCACTTTGTGGTATGGCGGCTGCAACATGTCCTGCCAGAAGACCCTTAAACGCATAGTGAGAGCAGCTGCGAAGATCATTGGTGTCTCTCTCCCCTCCCTCCAGGACATTTACGGAACCCGTCCCACTCGCAAAGCCCTCTGCATCATCAGGGAGGAGACCGCGGAGTCTCCAGGCCAGGACCAGCAGATTGAAGGACAGCTTCATTTATTAAGATGGCAGGAAGCTGAACTCGTTCCCGAACTCTACAGCGCCCCCTGGAACACAGTCAGAAATCTTGAACCATAGCTCACACATACTTGAATGTATTTATATGAAACTCTGTACACTTATAGACCTCACTGAGCCAAACAACTTAAACACTCTATGTTATAGACTCTGCCCACAGGACGTCAGCTATTCAGGGCTGTTTTAAAAAAGCATGATCTGGAATTTGATATACTCCTCTGAGGTCTTTTAACCGTTTGCCTCGAAAATTGGTGAACATGATCTCAAGACATTGGGGATACAAAATTGCCAGGGGATTTTTGATATCTTGAACGGTTTACCGGTGGCGAGGCGTTGAAATTAGGGCAAAAAATGAGAAACAGGAAATGTCTAATAACATCCACATACATTGCCTGAGTTTAAACAAACTTCATCGGATTGTTTGGTTGTATGATGCCGATCGCATATATGTAACTATTAGGAGTCAAAGTTATAGTGCCACCAACTGGCAGCAGGAAGTGTGTCATTTTCAAAATGCTTTGAATTCAGCATCTTATTTTCACTCGATTTGCGTCAAACTTCATCAGAATAATGACAAAACATGGCCGATGTAAATCTGTTGTGGGGATATTGATATCTAATATAGTGTTGCCGTGGCAACATGTCAAACTTGAATATTCTGTTTTGGTGATTTTGAGGCAGATAACATGCTCAGAATTACATGAAACTCAAAACACATATCAGTATTAATGACAGACAGAACATGGCAAAAGCTCATAAAAGGGCGTGGAGGAGGCACTCTATAGCGCCACCTTTTGTCAAAAGTGAGGGGGTTAGTTTTAGCTACAGACAACAAACTCGATACATAAATTGTTCTTATCAAGACGGACAACTTTCTAATTCACAGTCATCAGCTACGATGAACAGGAAGTCGGTTATATTGATTTGAATATGGATTTTTGGAAAAATATAGCTGTGAATTAATGCATACTGCTCAGAGGAGAATTACAGTATACTCACCAAACTTTGTCTACATGATGCCAAAACATTGAGGAACTTAAATTGCAAATGGATTTTGGATAGCTTGAACGGTTTTGCCGTAGTGATTTATTGAAATAACAGTAAAACAGTAAACATAAATTGTCTTATATTTCTTAAAGTGCAGCTTCCAAACACTTTTTATATATAGAGGACAAGTCATTCTGAGCAAATATGCATAGTTTCACGACTTTAAAGTGCTCTATCGATAACAGAAAATCAAAAAACTGTCAGTCATCTGATCTCACTCTGAGGCCACTCTCTCTGTGTGAGAGAAGGGAGGGGTTGGTGACTGAGTGTGTGTGTTGTTGGTGACTGAGTCACTCTAGCCCCTTTCACACTGCGATTCCGGCAAATACACGGGTAATGTGTCCCGGCATTTGTACCCGGGTCACTAGATTTTGCACTTTCACACTGCCAGTGATTACCCGGAATATGTGCGTGCGTTCACACAACCTGTAAAGGTCCCGTGAATACACGTGATGTCAGGGTGTGACGTGTAATGTACGAGTCGAAAACACTAGGCACGTTAACTTTCACTGAAGCTGGTGAACGATCTCAGCTTCAGCGCGGAAAGTAAGGAACTAACTGATCTCTGCTTCGTTACAGTTTGTGCATATTTTTTCGTCGTGAACGTTGATCTGCCCTCAAAACACGCTAAAAGAGTCGCGCGATAACGCAAGTCATCACTACGACACGGCATTAGTTCTGGCTTTTGTTCACACAGCACTCGTTCCGGGACTGAACCCGAAAAAATTTTACTAGGTCCCCGACCCGGGATCAATCCCGGGACGTGTTTGCTTTAACACAGAAGTCGACCCAATGTTCAACGTGCAGTGTGAAAGGGGCTATGATGACTCTGCCATTGCCCTTTGAAGAATGTGTGTGTGTTGAGTGTATGTGTTGACTGGGGGAGGGGAGAGAGAGAGAGACTTAAACATCTCTTTAATCACCAGAAAAAAAAACAGTATTTGAAATTGTTATTGTTTATGTTGTTGCTAATGGTGGTGTTCTTTTTTTTTTTTTTTTTTTAAAAATCTGAAAAAAAAAAATCAAATGTAAATAACTGCATAGTCTTCACTGTTCAAAACTAAATATAGATTAATCGGTTTTGATGTTACAGAGGTTGTTTAGGTGTTTTTTTTTTTTTTTTTTCAAAAAATCAGAAAAAAAATCAAATGTAAATAACTGCATAGTCTTCACTGTTTAAAACTAAATATAGATTAATCATTTTTGATGTTACAAAGGTTATTTAGTCAGAAGCAGTGAGCACTTGTATTTTTCTTTGACAGCATTAGATTTATTATTAGTTTGCTTTCACTTTAAGTACCAATCACGGGTTTAATATACACATGCGTTTTCTTTCTGAACTGTTAACATTAAGACATATGCCTAACCGACTGTGTTTACTAGGATATTCCCCAAAACGCGCATTTAGATGTAATTATGTATTTATTGATCCATGCACAAAAAAAGTGGAAGATAGCTCAGTTTAGTATTCGCGCGTGCGGCTGTCTGTGTGCGTGCACGCGCTTCAGATGTGTGTGGTGAAAACGTCTCATGTTACGAATGTAACCATGGTTCCCTGAGTAGGGAACGAGGCACTGCGTCCTCTAAGGGTTGCTATGGGAAACACCTCGTCGTGACCCGTGTCTGAAGCATACATTGAAAAAACACCAACGAGTTGGCCGGCGACAGCCCCTGACATCACTATAATGCGACTATAATGCGACTATAAAACAGGCACCGGGAGGACACGTCATTCACTTCTTCGTCTGAAGCTTGCGTCCGAAGCATGCCAGGGAGCTAGAGGACGCAGTGTCTCGTTCCCTACTCAGGGAACCATGGTTACATTCGAAACCTGAGACGTTCCCTTTCAAGAGAACTTCGAACTGCGTCCTCTAGGGGTCGCTATGGGGAGCAGTATACCCACGCCGCCATGCTGAGGGGAGTGCAGGCCAAAATCATGGCGAACACCAAGTACCAACTCTACCATTTCCATGGGAGTTGCCCCTGGGACGTTAGACGGCTGTCCGTGACATTACCCCTTATGGCCAAAGGCCTAGGCTACATACCCAACTTACCTGTTAGGGCCTCAGCCCGGGGTAGAGCTGAAGGCTTGGAATCAAGAAAGATTCCTTTAAAGGATACGGCAAAGAACCCTAGCATTTTATACTAAGTCTTGCCTGTCACACAGGGGCTACCGCTTGCTCTCGCAAAAGCTTTGCTGAAGGAGCTGTCTCAACAGATCTCCAGTAGCAACACCCTGTTTAGATAGGTATCCGAGGATACATAGGTGGAGTGGCGCCCAAGATGAACGGGGCTTTTACCAACTCAAGAAAGGGCATGAAGCAACCGCACGAAGCCCTCACCATATAGGATTTTAGAAAAGAACGCAGAGCACTAGCGTGCGAACTTACCACAGTGTGGATTTCAGAAAGTGCGCAAAGACTTCACGTGCACACTTACCATAACATGGATTTTAAATACTGTTCTAAGGAGTGGGTTCTCATGGCACTCTAATAGAGCAACTCATAGATGGGATGGTGCATCCCAAAGCAATATGTTTGAGAGTCATCAACTCGATCTATGGTAATAATGCTAGAGAGCTCTGGGGGAAAAAACAGAGAACTCAATCTCACGTGAGAGGAGAACTCCGAATTTAGGAAGAGAGTAGCGCACTCATAGGCGACCCTTTTGATAAAGGGGAGTGCTGCTAAACTACCACGAGAACCGCCCAAATAGCCCCTCATGTTGAGGGAAGCGATGCTTGAAGTGTAAAAATAAAGATACACTGGCTGAGTGGAGCCCAAGGAACCAAGGTCTAACCAACTCAAGGAAAGGGAACGAAGCTGAGCACGTAACCCTTACCGTACAGGATTTCAGAAAGTGCGTAGAGTCTTGCATGCACACTTACCACTTATGTGGATTTTAGAAAGTGCACAAAGTGATAGAGTGCACACTTACCACTTATGTGGATTTTAGAAAGTGTGCAAAGTGTTCAACGTGCACACTCACCGCCATATGGTTTTCAGAAAGTACACAGAGCTTAGCGTGTGTACTTAAAGCTTCCCAAGCATCGCAAAGGTGCCGAACCGCACGGGAGAGGCAAGCTCAAATTTACAAACCTCTGGCGAGGGGAGCATCACCTGAGACAGCATATACAAGAAGATTCTCGCAACTGCCACCTCCACTTCCCGCTCGATTGCTTCAGCAAGAAGGGATATCCAAGTGACCAGGAAGCCCCTCAGGGTGACCTGGCCGGACATCCAGGAAGTTCCTTGCAGTGCCGTGCCGGGCCTGATGATCAAGAAGGCTCCCGCAGAAACCTATGATCTGGCCATCTGATACCAGAAGCATGAAACCGGAATCAGGGCTATCATGCCGACGAGTGTTTAGAAAACACTGTGATTGAGCACTGCAAAGAAAACTCACACACACAACCACCAGCAATTTAATACATATAAAAAAGTATATATAGAATGGATCATACTTACCCACCCTGGTTCCCGCGCTGGAGCCCTGCTCAAGAGGAGACCATAATGCAGGAAGTTCCCACATAACCTCGGTCAGGTGGAGAGCTGGTGGTTTATAGGGGATTTAGGAAGGGGAAGATAAGGGAAGATGTAAAAACCCCCAAAGGGAACGAGTAGATACTCAAGTATCAGTCTGATCCGGACGAAGTAAGTGATGACGCCTTGTCTGGATCTCCTCCCTTTGCCTATCTTCCTTTGACCAGCGATTCCTCCTACACCTACCCGCAGGTGGGGGAGGAGCGCGAGCCGTGACACTAGCCTTCTGTGCCAGTCTCTGATCCTCAGACCGAGATGGAACAGGACCCCTATGTTGTTCGGGCTCAGACCTGGATGTTCACTCAGCTACCTCATCCAGAACCGTTTCTGCTGCGCAGCACCTCGATATTGCATACTCGTATGCTAGAATCGACGGATGCACAAGAAAAACGGCCTCCTCCATTTCTACTTGTTCTCTGTATGGAGATCAGGAAGAAATGGAAGGCTCACCTGAGCTGGAGGGCCATGGCCAGAAAGATAACGCTCATCGAGACAACCTCACGGCGTCACCCTCTTAGCATGCTTCCACGGCAAATCCAACCCTGCCGCGGCATGATCCATAACCTCCAACAGCTCACGGGAAGCAGATGTCTGCCCCTCTTTCCTCAAAAAGAGAGACAACCGGGAGCGGAGCTTTTTTATTTTTTATAAAACGTTCACAAATGCACGCAAATTGCCCCCTCAAGGACATTGTCTTATCTTAGCCCATTGTATTATCTTAGCCCAAACAAACAACGCAGAGAGTGTGTGTGTGTCATCGGGTATCAAATAACGATGACATGGATGCACACATCCTCTAAACGTTTTGCTAGTGCTTGCTTTGCAAGGAGGAAGTCTTAATAGACTTGCATCTTTAAGAGGATTTTTTTCTCTTAAAATAGCATAGTGCAGCATAAACAAAAGAAAAAGACTGATAGGGAGAAATTTCCCGTCAGATCCTTTCCATGTTCTCACCGCGACACAACACGCAGCATGCATTTAGCTCCCGTGGGAGCTAAACACGTTCCGCCCACTCGCTTGATTACCACAGAAATCAAGCGCGAGCAAGAACTGCTGCTGCGTATGCATCGCTATTCCCGTGAGAGGCGAACGAACTCATGCAAATGTTGCTACAAACTCGGGTAAATGGTGAAATACTCACACCCCCTCAGAGTCTCGTGAATGCATCACAATGAGCGCAGCAAAGCGCATCCAATTCCCTCGAGAGCTGAACGCTTGCTCCTGCTCTTCACTACACACGCACAGTATGCGAGCCATGTGAACTGCAGGTATCAGAGAAAAGCCTCTGGCGAGAAACATGCACTCCTAAACGCTGTACGCTTCAAACACAACAGTAAATGAAGACGAAGAAGAGAATGACGTGTCCTCCCGGTGCCTGTTTTATAGTTGCACCGGTAGTGATGTCAGGGGCTGTCGCCGGCCAACTCGTTGGTGTTTTTTCAATGTATGCTTTAGACACAGGTCACGATGAGGTGTTCCCCATAGAGACCCCTAGAGGACGCAGTTCGAAGTTCCCTTGAAAGGGAACTTCTCACACAGCGCTCGACTGTTCCGCGAACAATCCAGAGCGTCTTTTATGCTCACCTTGTGCCTTATACCGAGTGCTAATCGGTGAGTTTGAACGAGAATGCACCCGTTGACGGCATTATGTGAAAAATGTAGACCGTGCCAAATAAGCTGGCTATTTATATAACAGATATCTATATTGTACGTGTGCTATCGTTGCATCGATCCATATCGATGAATCAATACATCCCTAATATATCAAATGTAAATAACTGCATAGTCTTCACTGTTTAAAACTAAATATAGATTAATCGTTTTTGATGTTACAAAGGTTATTTAGGTGGGGGTTTTTTTAGGTGCTATCGATGCATCGATCCATATCGATGAATCAATACACCCCTAATATAGGCTATATATATATATATATAATTGCATAGGTTTATAATAATAATAATAATAATAATAATAATAATAATAATTATAAAGCACAGGATTCAGAACATTCTGACTTTACTGTTGTAAATGTGTGGTCTGAAATAAACAAATAAATAACATATTACAATAATATAATGACAACATACATACATGATAATTTACATCTAATACAATTCTTAGTTAAATGCAATACTTAAATTGCCCTTTAGATGGCGCATTCAGCATGTATAACAGTGATTTGCAAATTCTCCATGTCTGTTATAAAGTGCTGAGTAATCATCGTATGTGTACGGGATTACGGAGAATATGATAAAAATCAATATCTAAACACTTATTAACTGAGTTATGTTACACCAAAGCGATGATAAGTAAGGAATAAAGTAAATAAATAACTTTATATGCATAATCTATTGTATTTATGGTAACTACGTCAGCGTGAATTCGGAGAACTCTGAGGAGACAAGCAACTCGCTAATTTCCATAAAATAAAGCTGTAACAGGGCAGGATAACTATATTAAATATCAAAAAGAAGTATATAGACTTACATTTTTGCATAAACACACACAAATTAGGCAAACTTCAAAGATTAATATCAGGAACTCAGGAACACGCATTCATTCTCTTACTCCGCTCACTGACAGGAGAGGTCGGGAAGTTTCTAGCTCGCCACCTATCGTCCTTTTCCAACGTCATCCATAAAGTGGTCCCTGATTGGTTAGATCTCCTTAACACACAATATTACAGTTTTTTCTGTATTTTTGATCAAATAAATGCAGGCTTGATGAGCAGAAGAGACTTCTTTCAAAAACATTAAAAATAGTAATGTTTCCAAACTTTTGACCTGTACTGTTTCAAGGTGATTTCAAGATATATATATATATATATATATATATATATAATATATATATAATATATATATAATATATATATATATAAATATATGCTCTTTTGAAAAAAATGGCTCTTAACCAAAAATAAAAATTTTGCTCTTTGGTCAAAAAAAGGTTCCTGACCCCTGTTCCAGAATCTGGCAGTAAGTTTGGGGAGCTCATTTTTATTCCATCTTCTATTCTAAAAAAGTCTTGCAGAATTGACTAAAAATATCTTCACATTAATTCTTAATTCTTTTGCAGTTAACTTGTGTCTTTTTCTCCACCTGTGTTTTTTTCAAACTCCACTGTCCCAGTCAGCATTTTTTGTCCAATGGTCATGTCTTAATTTTGCAATTTCTGTATTGCAATAGTTTTGAATAATTCTCATGGGGATTTAATAATTTTTGACTTTTCAGTCTGAGTTACAACTCTTTTTTGGCTCATTTCATCTGTAAAAAAAAAAGAATTGCCTAATAATTACGCACACCTGAATATAAGGAGTGTTTCTCTTCCAGCCTTCATGGACAATTATATATCACTCATAAATGATTAAATACAAAATTAATGGTAGTTATTAAGATTGATGTCATTGGGAATTGGTAAAATGTGCTTGGAAAAAAAAATCAGAATATCAACATGCCTAATAAATTGTGCACACAGTGTAAATCAATAAAGGTTTTAGTAACACTTTATAATAAGGTCTAATTTGTAAAACATTAGTAAATGAACATGAACAATATATCACAAAATAAATTAATAATTTTTGTTTTTATTACACAACACATCAACAAATGAAAACAAACAAATCAATTTTTTTTTTTTTTTAAAGTTTTGACTATTAACTGACATTGACATGCTATATAATTATTGTTCATGTTAATTAATATACAGTCGTGGCCAAAAGTTTTGAGAATTACATAAATATTGGAAATTGGAAAAGTTGCTGCTTAAGTTTTTATAATAGCAATTTGCATATACTCCAGAATGTTATGAAGAGTGATCAGATGAATTGCATAGTCCTTCTTCGCCATGAAAATTAACTTAATCCCCAAAAAACCTTTCCACTGCATTTCATTGCTGTCATTAAAGGACCTGCTGAGATCATTTCAGTAATCATCTTGTTAACTCAGGTGAGAATGTTGACGAGCACAAGGCTGGAGATCATTATGTCAGGCTGATTGGGTTAGAATGGCAGAGCTTGACATGTTTTAAAAGGAGGGTGATGCTTGAAATCATTGTTTCTTCCATTGTTAACCATGGTGACCTGAGCAAAGAACGCGTGCAGCCATCATTGCGTTGCATAAAAATAGCTTCACGGTGCAAGGATATTGTGGCTACTAAGATTGCACCTAAATCAACAATTTATAGGTTCATCAAGAACTTCAAGGAAAGTGGTTCAATTCTTGTAAAGAAGGCTTCAGGGCATCCAAGAAAATCCAGCAAGCGCCAGGATCGTCTCCTAAAGAGGATTCAGCTGCGGGATCGGAGTGCCACCAGTGCAGAGCTTGCTCAGGAATAGCAGCAGGCAGGTGTGAGCGCATCTGCACGCACAGTGAGGCGAAGACTTTTGGAAGATGGCCTGGTGTCAAGAAGGGCAGCAAAGAAGCCACTTCTCTCCAAAAAAAAAAACATCAGGGACAGATTGATCTTCTGCAGAAAGTATAATGGACTGCTGAGGACTGGGGCAAAGTCATATTCTCCGATGAAGCCCCTTTCCGATTGTTTGGGGCATCTGGAAAAAGGCTTGTCCAGAGAAGAAGGTGAGCGCTACCATCAGTCCTGTGTCATGCCAACAGTAAAGCATCCTGACACCATTCATGTGTGGGTTTGCTTCTCATCCAAGGGAGTGGGCTCACTCACAATTCTGCCCAAAACACGGCCATGAATAAAGAATGGTACCAAAACACCCTCCAACAGCAACTTCTTCCAACAACAGTTTGGTGAAGAACAATGCATTTTCCAGCACGATGGAGCACCGTGCCATAAGGCAAAGTGATAACTAAGTGGCTCGGGGACCAGAATGTTGAAATTTTGGGTCCATGGCCTGGAAACTCCCCAGATCTTAATTCCATTGAGAACTTGTGGTCAATCCTCAGAGGCGGTGGACAAACAAAAACCCACTAATTCTGACAAACTCCAAGAAGTTATTATGAAAGAATGGGTTGCTATCAGTCAGGATTTGGCCCAAAAGTTGATTGAGAGCACGCCCAGTCGAATTGCAGTGGTCCTGAAAAAGAAGGGCCAACACTGCAAATACTGACTCTTTGCATAAATGTCATGTAATTGTCGATAAAAGCCTTTGAAACGTATGAAGTGCTTGTAATTATATTTCAGTACATCACAGAAACAAACTGAAACAAAGATCTAAAAGCAGTTTAGCAGCAAACTTTTTGAAAACTAATATTTATGTAATTCTCAAAACTTTTGGCCACGACTGTAGTTAATGTTAATAACTGAAACCTTATTAAAAGTGTTACTAAAGTTTTATATATTGTTCTGTGTGTGTGTCTTTCATAGTCTTGATGGTTTGGATTAACCCTTTAATTGCTGAATCCTTAAAACCAGACTGCCAAAAGGTTACTGTAAATGCATGTGCCCGCTGGGCACAGTTTCCCTGATGCCACCTGGGCGGCATTTGCACTGATGGCTTGGGCCCGCCATCGCTGCTTGCAGCTGTATTTTAACTTTATTTTTTATATGTATTATTTATTTTTCTTTTTTACAGGCCCTTATTTGTATAGTTGTATTTTATATTTGATCTGTATCTATCTGGATTTTTAGGCTCTACTGTTACTGTTATCTGTATGCACCATGGGTCTGAGAGTAACGCAATTTCAATTCTTTGTATGTATGTACTGTACATGTGGAAGAATTGACAATAAAGCAGACTTGACTTGACTTTTTAGTTTTTTTTTTTTTGTATGTTTTGTCTTCTGTCTGAATCTCCTGGAGGATGGGCCTGTCCTAATCAAATTAAAATGTTATAAGCTGGATTGGGAATGTGGACTTGAGCATAAATGTCACGCAAGTTCAGAAGATACATTTAGGTGTGTTTGATTAGGAACTATTTGAATTTAATTTGCATATTGTTGTGCCTAAAAGAACAGGGCCAGAAAACTTTTCATTCCAACTGAACTCACTGCAACGGTTAAATCAAGTGTAATAGGATTCCTTCTGAATAGTCCACATGTCTGAGACAAAACCCAATCACTTGATCTTTTATTGATTCACTTGACTTTGCATGATCTCTTTCCAGTAGGCTACATATCAGCTGAGAATAAAAAAAGAACAATATCATGTTTGGGAACCAATAAAACACTTATAAGTACAGAGGTGTTGTGTGCGCTGTGAGAACATGATGTCGTTCAAGACTAAATGTGAGTGTGCATTAATTCATCCCACTATCTATCACCATCCCACTATTGGGGACTTCCGGTGGGTCGCAATGCACGCACGCTATTTCGCTCTCATGTCGTTCTGAGAGTGTAAAAAGAATTCCTTCTAAATGCCCTAAATTTAATGCTACCTTGTGAAAACTTCTGGGGAACAAATTGCAAGAAGCCCATCTAATGAACCTGTGCTCTGGGACAACCACACAGAAGTGTGTCCGCAAAACAAAGAGGAAGGAAGGCCACGTGACAAACAAATGCACAATGGCAGGGAGCAATATGGAGAGAAGTCTTAAATCAATGCTCATTGACTTCAAAGATGACATCTCCAAACAAATCGGAGGGCTCCGCGCAGACGTGGTCAAAATGACAACTGAGATTATTCAAATGAGAGAAGAATTTAAAGGTATACGCTCCGATCTGCGCAAGGCCTAGGACAACGTCAAAGAAGCTGAGCAAAGAATAAATAAACTGGAAGAACGGGAAGACGTAACCACAGAGCTGCTTTAAAAATTGGTGAAAGAGCAAAAGGAAATGTCTGAAAAAGTAGAATATTTGGAAAACAAATCAAGACAAAATAATATCTGCATATATGGAATCCAAGAAGGCCTAGAAACAAATGATACCATTGGCTTTGTTACAACGTTACTTACAGAAAAGCTGGATATCCCACCTGACATTATCCAGATCGTTGCAGTGCACCGGTCGATGGCACAGCGACCTGCTCGGGATGCAACGCCCAGGAGCATGGTGATTTGTTTTATGCAATGGAATACAAGGTAATGGGTTTTACAAGCGGCCTGGTCAAAATGAGGGCAGACATTAGAAGGAATAAAAATTTATTTAGCAGCCCACCACCTTTAATGGGACGGTATAAGTCTCACCGCTCTGCCATGATACAGTGGCTGAGAACAGATGTTTTTTTCTCCCACAAACTAACAGTGTGGAACCTTTTGTGTGACCCTGTCGAGGTTACAGACCTTGGAAGTTTTTTATTTTATTTTTTTAATTTAATTTTATTTTATTTTTTTAACTCCAAACATGTTTTTTTTTTTTTTTTTTTTTTTTTGTATGTATGCTTTAAATACTTTAACAATACAGCAAAGTATCATCATTTGGGGGGAAAAAATATGGGAGCACTCAAGATAGTCACAGTTAATGTTAATGGTATTAATAACTAAATAAAGAGAAGGAATGTAATACAGAGACTTAAAAAGTTAGGGGACATTATTTTCTTACAAGAAACACACTTGAGTCAAGGGGAACATGAGAAATTGGGGAGATTAGCTGGAACACAAATTTTTTCATCTTCATATAAATCAGCTAAAAGAGGGGTAGCGGTGCTCCTTAAAAATAATTTAAGATTCATTAAAGATAGGTGTATCAGGGAAAAACAAGGGAGATTTGTTTTCTTACAGGGAGAAATAGATGGCCAATTAGTAACATTGATTAATGTATATGATCCACCAGGAGAGGGGGTTGCCCTCATGAAAAGAATCCTCTGTCTGTTAATGTCTGAGGCCAAAGGATTAACTATAATGGGAGGGGACCTTAATTTAGAGATGAACCAAATAAAACATAAATCTGAACCATCAGCCAAACTACTAAGGGAAGCAAAATTAGAAGTGGGACTGTTAGATGTTTGGCGTTATCTCAACCCAAAGGATAGAACCTTCACCTTTCACTCTGATGCACATAAAGTATCTTCAAGACTGGACTATTTTTTATGTTAAAGCATGATCTCTCTAAGGTGATTACTTGTGAGATTGTTCCTTTTCTATTGGCATACCATTCCTCAGTTGTTATTGAATAAATTTGAATAGGGCATCAAAAATAAGTGTCTGGAGATTTAAATAATTCATTACTTTATGGATCAATGTTTAAAAAAAAATGGCAGAGGTTATTAAAGCATTTCTTGAGATAAATGACAATAGTGAAATAAATCCGGTATTATTATGGGAAACAGCTAAAGCAACCCTAAGAGGAGAGATAATAGCATATTCATCTTGGAGGAAAAAACTGAGAGAGAATAAACAAATGTTAATAGAGAACAAAATACAAAAGTTGCAAGAATTAAAAGGGAGAGATAAAACAATAGAAAAAGAAACTAAATAATTAAAAAAAAATTAGAGAGTATTAATTCAGAGTATTTGGTAAAAATTTTTACTTTTGCTAAACAATTATTTTATGATAATAGCCCCAAAGCTCAACGAATCTTGGCCTCCAAAATAAAAAAGAACAAACAAAAAGCTGCAATTAATACAATTATGGATAATACAATGCCAAGGAGAGGAGGACAAGAAATTTTATCTTGTTTCAGAAATTATGAAAAAACTTTATAAATTCAGAAGTAAATAATTGGATAAGCAACAATTTGAGAGTTATTTAGATATTAAGCTTAGTATCGGAGACTGAAGCTCAGAATGAAAATTTGTCAAAATATAACCCAAATGGAAATAATAAATACTATTGAAATTGGAAATTGGGTAAATGCCCTGGAGAAGATGGTTATACCTATGAATTCTATAAAGATTATAAATACTTTATTGTACCAGTTTTACATAGAGTGTTGTGTGATGTTACAAACAGGAAAATGGCCAGATACTTGCCAGAAAAATGCAATTATAACAGTCATACCTTTTATCATAAATCTGGACCAAACAGGATTTGTCAAAAACACATTCCTTAGTGACAATGTACATCAAACTCTTGATGTTATTGATTACTCTAGAAAAACAAAACAACAAATGATAGTGCTTACGTTAGATGCTGAAAAAGCATTCGACTGAGTATCTTGGCCATTTCTGTTTGCAGTTTTGAATACATTTGGCTTCCACAAGAAATGTATTAATTTAATGATGGGAATGTATAATGATTCAGCAGCCAGAGTGAAAGCCATTGGTTCGCTATCAAAACCTTTTCAGATAAAAGAGGGGTAAAACAGGGTGACCCGCTCTGTCCACAGATATTTGCCTAGTGCATTGAGCCATTGGCAGAATGCATAAGGTCAAGAATGTGTATAAAGGGCGTTAAGATACAAGATGAAGAACATAAACTTGCATTAAATGCGGATGATGTTATAATATTCTTTACTGATATATATATATAAATCATTACCGGCGATTCTGGAGGAAATTGGAAAATATGGGGCCATCTCGGGCTATAAATTAAACTCAGCTAAAACTGAAGCCATGGAAATAGGATGCAATCTCTCAACAGAATTTAAGAAAAGGTTTAAGTTAAAATGGGATCAGAACAAAATAAAATATTTAGGCATTACAATTCCCAAAGAAATTGATAAACTGTATTCATGTAATTATAAAGTTCTGGAAAACTCCTTAAAGCAGGATTTTAAGCGTTCGAAAATTTTGCCGCTTACGATATTTGAAAAAAATAGGAATTATAAAAATGAATGTATTGCCACGTTTTTTTTTTTTTTTTTTCAGAACATTCCCTTGTATCTAACAAGCTCATGCTTTAAGGAGTGGGAAAGAATGCTAGGAAAGTTTATTTGGGATAAAAAGAGACCAAGGGTTAAACTCAAATTTTTACAACAAAATAGGGAACAGGGGGGGTTGGGTTTACCAAATTTGAATCTTTATTATCATGCAGCCCAAGTCAAAAGCATTTTAGTTTTGATGAATAATAAAATGAATCCTAATGGAAAAGCTATTGAGAACCAAATTGGTAGACCCATCTCACTAATTTTCTCAGAGCAAACGGCAGAAAGGGTTAAACATTTGAATCACTCTTATTTACCATACATGTAAAAGCTGGAAAAGACTAGGTAAAAGTTATGAAAATAAATTCATCTGATATGGTTTTGCCTGAGGGAAATTAGTCAGGACCCAGACTTCATTCCAAATCGTATGGATGAGACTTTCAGGATATGGGAAACTAAAGGACTCACAAGATTCCATAAAATGTTCAAAGATCATGCTGTGGATACATTTGAAAATTTGTCTAAGGATTATAACATTTTTTTACATGTCTCCAAGTAAGGAGCTATATTATAACAAATATACAGTCTTTTCAAGATCCTAATCCTATCGTGGAAAGTCTATGAAAAGCCAAGCTTTAAAAATGTAACGGGACAAATTTATAATATTCTAAACAATAGTAATGATAACCAAATTAATAATATTTTAAACTCTTGGGAGAAAGACATTGGAATAACAGTGACTGAAGAGGAGTGGAGTCAGGCATGTACAAACGTTTTCTGTTATGTAAAGTCCCCCTATTGGCAGGGATATGTGTGGAAAATATTGGTTAGATTCTTTAGAACACCCCTGAAAATTTGTAAATATATAAACCAAACACAATATTGTAGGAGAGAGTGTGGTGAATGTAATGTTGATTTAGCTCATCTCCTTTACTTAATGAAGCAAATTTGTGGTCAAAATACTAATTTAGAACAACTACATACAGCCGAAAGGTTTAAATAAAGAAAATTATTATATCTTCTGGGTGTTGGGAACTACTGCTATTAAACAAATAACTTGTGGTTGGAAAAAAAAATTGATCCACCCATGACCCGGTTTTTTTTTTAGATAAATGAATTGAGTCTGTTATGAAAACTTGTATAAAAATGTAAAATTATACCGTCAATAAATGAGAGGCAAAATGAAGTTATTCAAGATGAGATGGTTTCGCATATGCTAATCAAATGCATTGAAAAAACAAAACCAAGCATGTGGATTTTGGACTTGTACACTTAGAGGCAGGTAATGGAAGTAATCTCTGGTGGATACATGATGCAGCCATATGGATATGTGTATGTCTGTTTTGTTAACAAGTAATATATGGATATATTGTAATGTATGCATATGAAATGTACATAAGTTAGTACGTATGTATATAGAGTTGTATATGTGATTATAACCGTCTGTGGTAGAATGTATATATGTACAGGGGTATGTATGCGTATATATTTCCTTTTTTTCCGGTTTTTTTTTTTTTCTTTTTTCTTCTGTTTTTCACTGGGTGTAGAAAAAGGGAGAGAAGGGGGAAGGAAAGGGGAGGGGGAAGGGGAAAAAAAGTAAAAATATTGTGTCAACTCTGATATGTTAAATGTATGATTGCAATATGAGAAAACAAAAAAAAAAAATAAAAAAAAAAAAAATAATTATTAATAAAAAAAAATTAAAACAGTGAAATGCACTGCCCAATCCGTAAAATGAAGCAAACCTGCAATGGTTAAATATATTAAATAACACAAATGTATCTAATCCCATTTTATTAACTAATTTCTTTGCTGCTGACCTTTGATGATCCAGTTCAACCAAACTAATAAGAAAAAATTACTTTAGATAAATAACAATTGTGCTTTATTGTTTTTTTTTGTTTTGTTTTGTTTTGTTTTTTTATTGCTGAAGAGTGTTGAACCTTCTTCTCCAGTGTTCTACTGTACAGAAGTGAATTTACTTTTCCTTCAGTCTGAGGTTGGGTTTATATTCTTACACTCTTTGGTGTGAAAGGCTTTTACATTTGCTGTAAATAGAACTTCTATATTAAAAACAATCAAAGACCCTGCTCATATTGCAAAAGTAACGTAATGCATTACTTTCCACAAAAAAGGAACAAAGACCGTATTAGTTCTTTTCTTAAGGGAGTAATGCAATATTGTAATGGCATATACGTTTAAATGGGTCATATTAATGCAAAATCACTCTCAACATGTGGGTTCTGGGACCATAGATGTGTGCTCGTCCAGTGCATGTTACAGCAACCCCCGATAATGAGTAAAAAATCAATCCAATTCCTTTTTTTTTAAATCCAGCGTAAGTACATAAGCAGTGATCTCCCCACTGTTTGTTTTTCCCGCATTTGCTAGACTCAATGTGACGTCACATAAGCATACAATCATTAAACAGGGCCTACAAATCGAAACATTTTGGTGGATCTATGCATACCTTGTATTATTTGTCCTCTTTTAATTATGGTATTTGGTGAATACTGAAACATAGTCTTTCACGTAGTATTTTTTTTGTTAGTTTTGTTTGTTGTTTGTTTGTTATGTTTGTTTTGGGTCATCTTTCTGGAATTGCCTTGGAGGATGGGGCACTGCCCCTAATCAAACATAAATTGTTTAAAACGCTGGATTGGGAATGGTGGACTTGAGTATAAATGTCACAACAATTCAGAAGTATACATTTAGGTGTGTTTGATTAGGAACTATTTTGAATTTAATTTGCATAACAGGGCCAGAAAACTTTTCATCCCAACTGAACTCATTGCGACGGTTAAATCAAGTGTATCGTTAACTCAATGTAACAGGATTCCCTTCCGCAGATATCCCATGTCTGAGACAACCCCCAATCACTTGATCTTTTATTGATTCACTCAACTTTGCATGATCTCTTTCCAGTAGGCTACATAGCTTAGAAAAAAAAAAGAACAATATCATGTTCGGGAACCAAGAATACTTTCTAAACACTTACAAGTACAGAGGTGTTGTGTGCGCTGTGTGAACATGATGTAGTTCTAGACCTAAATGTGAAATGTGCAATTATTCATCCCGAGCGCGCAATAAATAAATAAATAAATAAATCTATATATTCCAATCCAAATTAATTAAAACAGTGAAAATTGCAAACCTTAAATAGTGTACAAATCTGTTAAACTAACACAAATGTATCTAATCCCATTTTACTTACTTAATTTTCTTTTGCTGCTGACATGTTGATGATCCAGCTTCAAGCCATATAATAGCCGAAAATAGGACTTTAAATAAACTAACATCTGTGCCTTGATTGTTTTTTTTTTTTTTTTTTTTGTTTTTGTTGTGTTGCTGACGAGTGGTTTGACGCCTTCTTTCTGCCTGTTGTTTCTACTGTACAAAGTGAATGTGACTTTTCCTCGATCCTGAGGTTTAGTTCAGTGTACACTCTTGGGTGGTGAAAGGACTTTTACATTTGCTGTAAATAGAACTACTTATATTAAAAACAATCAAGCCCTGCTCATATTGAAAAGTAATGCAAAAGTAACATAACGCATTACTTTCCATAAAATAAGACACAATTAGTAAGCTATCAAAACAATAAACAAAACATTACAATTAAATACACATACATTTGAAAAAATTGTTAAAAACCTTCGTCACCCCTCATTATTTCTTGCATGTTTGTCAGATTTTAATGTTTCAGATCTGTTTTCAGATTCATCAACAAATTAAAATATTATAAAAAGAATAACACAAATTGAACACAACTGCAGTTTTATTACATGAGGTTTTTATTATTTAGGGAAAACAAAATCCAAAACGTACATGACCCTAGTGAAAAAGTGTTTGCCCCCCTAAAACCTAATTAACTGGTTGGGCCACCCTTAGCAGCAACAACTGCGATCAAACATTTACGATAACTTGGGGCACTAGAGATGCAGTTTACACGCGCGTGTGGAGGATTTTTGGTCCACTCATCTATGCAGAATTGTTGTAATTTTCAGCCACATTGTGAGGGTTTTTCGAGCATGAAATACCCGCCTTTTTAAGGTCATGCCACAGAATCTCAATAGGATTCAGGTCAGAACTTTGACTAGGGCCACTCCAAAGTCTTCATTTTTGTTTTTCTTCAGAGCCGATTCAGATGTGGACCTTGCCTGGTGTGTTTGGGATCATTGTCCTGCTGCAGAACATATGTTTGCTTCAGTTTAGTAGGTCACGAACAGATGGCGCAGACATTTCTCCTTCAGGATTTTTTAAGTAAAACAGATATTCATGGTTTTTCAATTTTATCACGGCTCCGTTTTCCCAGATCCTGAGCAGGCAAAGCGAAAACGAGACGAGATGCAACAAACAAATATTACTGCTTTCGTCAACGAAAATTATGACTAAATATCGTCGTCAACGAACCTTTATCATGTGACGAAAACGAGACGAGATGCAACATAAATGCTGGTCATGTGACGATGACTATAATTAAATGTATAATGCAATACAGTTGACGAATAAAACGAGACTAAATGTGGTTTACAAAATAAAAACTATGCTTAAATGTCTCTTCATTTTCGTTGACAAAAATGAGATGAAACAAAATTTAACAATACTTCATCTCATCTAATTTAGTCATTATTATTATTATTCAGCATTACTTCTTCCTCCGTCTCACTGCGCACACACGACCGATGTCACTTCCTCAAGTCCCATGAGGTGAGCAGTGAATGAGTGGATGAATTAATCATTTCTTTATGTACAAACTTAAAACAATCAAACTATTGGCTGTATTACGCATCAAACACAAGACAACTTTAAGCAAATAGTGTATAATTAATATCTAAATAAATTCTGATTCTATTTTATACAATAAAAATAAAACGTACTTCAAATAAGAAGCCTGGGACAAACTCTGCAAACATTTTTTTTCCCAAAAAAGCATTTTCCGTCAAAAGCACCTGATGGAGTTTGAACTTCACATTAAACTGCTTCTGTTTCACACAAACGCCGACACAGACGTTCATTACCGTTATTATTATTATTATTATTATTATTATTGTTTTTAATTATTTTATTTAAATTTATGTGTGTACTTCTAACATGTTTGGTTGGTAAAATAAATGTAAATTCAAATCAGACAGTCTTACGTGTCTGGAATGGATGTATTCTTGAGTCTATAAGGTAACAATAATATAATAAGATAACCTTGTTTGAAAATGGGTTTTGGCTAAAAAAAAAAAATTTGGTTTCGTCTATACTTCTAGGTACTTGTACTATATTGACTGGGATAAATAGAATTGCATTACTAAAAAGAGACTAAAATACCATTTTCATTGACTAAAACTAGACTAAATGTCATCAGTTTTCATCGACTAAAACAAGACTAGACTAAAAAGAGTATGAACATGACTAAAACTAATAAAAACTAAAATGACAGCTTCACACAAAGACTATTAAAACAGGCCGCCAAAAACAACACTAACTACCACCACCATATTTTACTGTTGGTATGATGTTCTTTTTCTGAAATGCGGTGTTACTTTTATGCCAGACTTAATAGGACACACACCTTTTTGCTCAGCAGCGGTTTTCGTCTTGGAACTCTGCCATGCAGACCATTTTTGTCCAGTCTCTTTCTTATGGTGGAGTCATGAACACTGACCTTAACTGAGGCAAGTGATGCCTGCAGTTCTTTGGATGTTGTTGTGGGGTCTTTTGTGAGCTCTTGGATGAGTCATTGCTGTGCTCTTGGGGTAATTTTGGTCAGCCGGCCACTCATGGGAAGGTTCTCCACTGTTCCATGTTTTTGCCATTTGTGAATAATGGCTCTCACTGTGGTTCACTGGAGTCCCAAAGCTTTAGACATGGCTTTATAACCTTTTCCAGACTGATATATCTCAATTACTTTCCTTCTCATTTGTTTCTGAATTTCTTTGGATCTCGGCATGATGTCTAGCTTTTGAGGATCTTTTGGTCTATTTCACTTTGTCAAGCAGGTCCTATTTAAGAGATTTCTTGATTGCGAACAGGTGTGGCAGTAATCAGGCCTGGGTGTGGCTAGAGAAATTGAACTCAGGTGTGATAAACCACAGTTTTTACAGGGGGGCAAACACTTCTTCACACAGCGCCATGTAGTTTTGGATTTTGTTTTCCCTTAAAGGGTAACTAAACCCCTGGTCAGAGCCTGACTCCACCCACTGGCAATATTTGAAAAATGCTGAAAAGTGGGCAGAGCACAGCAGAGATATTAATTCGAGCCGCTGGCTCAAACTGCGCTCTTAACTCCCGCAACGCAATCGGCATCTGACTCACTACAGTGATTTGACGGAACAAGATGGTTTTATACTGCCAAGGGCATGGTAGCTCGTACCAAGGGCATGGTGAGCTGGCCACCGCTTACGTCATGTACCACCACAAACATCCAATAGGAAAAATCAACTGCAGTAGCCACCGTTCAACCTGAAGAGGGCAGCACTCAGAGGTTTTTACACCATATATTTTAGAATTAAAACACTTTATACTCAAATGTCAAAAAAGTTACTCGAATCAATGAACAGCACTAATAAAGCCCCATTCTTACAGATCATTAACTAAAAAATTGGCTTAGGGTTTAGTTACTCATTAATAATAAAAACCTTCATTTAAAAACTGCATGTTGTGTTTACTTGTGTTATCTTTGACTAATGTTTAAATTTGTTTGATGATCTGAAACATTAAAGTCTGACAAACATGCAAAAAAAAAAAGATATCAGGAAGCGGGCCAACACTTTTTCACACCACTGTAGGTGTGTTTGATTAGGAACTATTTGAATTTAATTTGCATATTGTTTTGCCTAAAGGAACAGGGCCAGAAAACTCTTAATTCCAACTGAACTCACTGCAACGGTTAAATCAAGTGTAATAGGATTCCTTCTCAGTAGTCCACATGTCTGATACAAAACCTTTTATCGATTCACTTGACTTTGCATGATCTCTTTCCAGTAGGCTACATATCAGCTGAGAAAAAAAAAAAAATAATATCATGTTTGGGAACCAAGAATTCTTTCTAAACACTTACAGGTACAGAGGTGTTGTGTTGTGAACATCAGTGTTAATTTTGGCAGGCGTTTTTGATTTAGTCTTAGTCTTGAGACGAAAATGCTTAATAGTCTTAGTCACATTTTAGTCATTTGAGTCTTTCATAGTTTTAGTCTAGTTTTAGTCGACGAAAACGTCATTGCATTTTAGTCAACTTTTAGTCACTACTTTTAGTCAATAGTTTTTAGCCAAATTGTAGTTACCAGAATTTATTTTGGGTAGCGATTTTATATGTAGTTTTTTTCAAATAAAAATAATCATTAATTCTTCTCTCTTTAGACCAAATCAATTAAGCTTATGAGAAATTTGAATCAAGGACTGAAATTTTGGAAAATCTTGAATAAATTATGACAATATTCTTTTTTCATTTTTGGGTGAACTTTCTCTTTAAGTGAAAAATGATCAACTTATAAAAATAGTATATATATATATATATATATATGTGTAGCGGACTTCGTCTCTCACCACAAAGAAACACACGACACCCCTGGCTTCGGTGGACTACGTCTGCAGTTTATTAAAAGACAGGACAGGGATTAACGGCACACAAAAACACTCTCTTGTTCTTTGTTCTGTCTCGCTCAAGTCCAAAGCTGTTCTGACCATTTTCTAACAATAAACTTACTACATACAGTGTCTTGTTTCACTTATCTTCATTCAACACATGTATTTAGACATCATATACAATACAACCTTAGACAAAGTCAATAAGGTAAATATATTCTCAATATAATATAAAAATAATATTCAATATTATTATATTTCTACACACATACAATTTTCATACTTTGCAAAAAGAAGAAAAAATTATTTAAATCTAACATTACAATGACATGTGATCGTATAGTGGTTATTTTGTAACAATTACATACATACAATTACATACATTTATTAAAAGACAGGACAGGGATTAACGGCACACAAAAACACTCTCTTGTTCTTTGTTCTGCGAGAGTTGCGAGAAGAGAGAGAAAAGTGAACCTCTGTCCCCATTAATATTGTAACTGCAGCTGATTAACGACTCAAAGATGATACATAGCTACAAATACATAAAATTGAAAACATAAAATGACGATATATACCTTTAAACAAAGTTTAACTGCATGACGTTTTAAGAACATAATCCACTTTTATCATTTTTTATTTAAGAACAAAATTATCAGAAAAAATACCCCCAATAAAAAAGGCGCGGGCGGGTCGGTAACTTGAATCAACTCATTAACAGCTCATTAACACAAAACTCACAATATACTGAAAAATAACGCCAAACGAACAGATTATTTGACTCAATCCAGCATCTAAACATGTCATCCACTGATATCAACCACAATTGTAACTCAATGTGATATATTTTAACCGAGCGGCAACCTCCCGCTCTCTCACGTGAAGCCAATAAGGAAGTGACTAAAACTGCAATTCATCGACTGGCCGCTTGAGGCTGGCTGCAAAAGGGAGTCAGTCCCATAGACACTCCCCATGTTCAAATGCCCAACTTTACAGCTGTAAAAAACAATGTTTACAGCCTGGTTCAAAAAATGATTTTGGTCTATATTGCTAATTTTGCCCTTTATGACAACTGTGAGGGGGGTGAATTTTTTTTTAACTCATCCGTTTAAATTATATTAAGCCTTAAAGTTCTGCATAATTAAGGGCGTGGCCACTTGAGTGACAGGTGGATTGCCGCTGCTGACAATGCCGTCGCGCTAGGTGGGCGTGGCTTCAGCAACCAGCTCCCGCCTTTTTGCCCATTTTCGATTTTCCGGGAGAGTCGCGCCGGTGACGCGCTGCCAAGATGGCGACGGCCCCCTCTGCACACTTTGAGCTTCAAAACCACTATTGAGGAGTCTATGGGTGACGTCACGGACACTACGTCCATATTTTTTTACAGTCTATGATTTTAACTCCTTGTCACGGAGCACATTTGCATCGTACCTGTCTCGCTCAAGTCCAAAGCTGTTCTGACGAGAGCGGGACGCGATTGGGCAATTCAATTAAAGGAAATGACATCACACAACATAAAATACTATACAATATTTTTAAACCAAAAATAAAAATACACAGTTTCCGTATAGTCCTACAAGTCTGTTAATAATGACATGTATGGTGAAAAATGAAAATAAAAAATAAAATATAATGTCTTGGAAAATGTAAAGTTTGCTGGAATGGTCAAACTCAAAACACTACATATATATATATATATATATATATATATCTATATATATATATATTTAAAGAAGCACAATAAGACAAATACAATAGACATACAAATGAAACTCATTTTTCAGATACTGTAGGTTTTACTTAACATGTATACATTTATTTAACATCTTTTGTTGGTTAACATTAATGACAGATAGGTATTTAATTTGGAATGCTGTCCTTTTAAGACGGAAGGCATGCATGAAATACTGACACACGTTCAGTTTTTTCACCCACCTGTTCACGTTCCCTTAATCCATAACCTACTGTATTTACGTGAGATACTCTACACGATAAACATTTGGACTGCTGTGTGTGTATTTGAGCGTTGAGAACTGATTGCGCGCTGTATATGAGAACCGAGGAAGTGGAGCGTGCGCGCGCGACAGAGAGAACACTTCTATCAGCGTGATTTCGCCTATCCCGCCTTCACTAACTTTAAGTTACTCGACAACAAATTGTGACTCCCGGGAAAAACGGGACGTCTGGTTACCTTATCCATACCCCTTCGGGTGCTGAGGCCATTGTTTCAGATCGCTAGTTCGCGTTTTTGTAGTCTATCCATCCACTGCGGCTGCTGTACTGACAACGCCCCTTATCCGATCGCAATCCAATGACAAGGACGCACATTTTGAAAGACAAAAGCCTATAGGATGCATTTTGAATGTCTGGTAGTCCTCAAATAACATTATAGTCCAGTCTTGTCTAGTTAACGAAAATGCGGCATAAATTTCGTCATAATTTCGTCATCAGTATATTATTTTTTAGCTCGTGTCAACGTCTCGTCTTCGTCACAGAAAAAATGTTCGTTAACGAATATTTTTCGTCGTCGTCTTCGTTAACGGAATTAACACTGGTGAACATGATGTAGTTCTAGACTAAATGTGAATGTCCATTAATTCACCCCCCCCCCCCAAAAAAAAAGAAAACAGATTTAGTATTCATCAAAATTAATTAAAACAGTGAAATGCAAACTCAGAATATGAGGCAAACCTGACTGAAAGCATATCTTTCACTAGTATGATTTTTGTTCACCGACCCCCACTACTGCATCTCGCCCACAGCGGAGGCGCCACAAGCGGCATGAGAGGAAGCAGAAGAGGGGTAAGCATGGAGGTATCTGGGCTACGCTAACGGCTAACCTACACAAGCCAGCTATCCCCACCATTGTACTGGCTAACGTACGCTCTTTGGACAATAAACTGGACTACATCCGATTACTACGCTCAACTCAGAGGACTGTAAGAGACTGTTGTGTTTTTGTGTTCATGGAAACATGGCTTAGCAACAGCGTTCCAGACGCCGCTATTCAGCTCGATCAGCTTACATGCTATCGAGCGGAAAGAGCTCTCGTCGCAGGAGGTAAAACCCATGACGGCGGGCTTTGTGTTTTCATCAGTGACACGTGGTGCCGCGATGCTGTTGTGGTCTATAAACACTGCTCACCCCTGGTGGAATTTATGATTATTAACTGCCGGCCATACATGACAAACAAATTCAAGTGTGGCCGGAAGGGTCGTCAGAGGCTTTTTTTTCAAGACTGTATTGACACCACTGACTGGAATATGTTTAAGCAGGCTGCCACATACAATAACACCACAGACCTCCAAGAGTACTCAGAGACTGTCACTACCTACATCACCAAGTGTATTGATGATGTAACAGTTACAAAGACCATCACTGTCCAGGCCAATCAGAAGCCGTGGATGACAGGGGAGGTCTACAGTCTCCTGAAGATGCGGAATGTTGCCTTCAGAGCTGGAGATAAGGTGGGCCTGAGGACAGCTAGGACCAACCTATCCGTGGCATCAGACAGGCTAAGAGACAGTACTCCAGGAGGAGAGCCCATCGATTCAGCAACAGCAGAGACACTTAGAGCCTGTGGCAGGGGATACAGACCATTACGGACTACAAGCCCCAACCGCGGACCTGTGACAGCAACGTCTCCCTGCTGAACGAGCTGAACGCCTTCTTTCCTCACTTTGAGGAACAAAACAGCACCACTGCACAGAAGACTCCACCTCCTCCTGGTGACCAGGTGATGACGTTGACCCCAGACAGTGTGAGGAGATCCTTCAGCAGGATCAATGCATGCAAAGCTCCGGGTCCTGACAACATCCCTGGGCGTGTACAGAAAGACTGTGCAGCAGAACTCACTGATGTCTTCACAGACATTTTCAACATCTCCCTTGGTCAGGCTGTTGTTCCCACATGCTTCAAAGCTACCACCATCATTCCAGTCCCGAAGAAGCCGTCTCCATCCTGCTTCAATGACTACCATCCTGTTGCACTTACTCCCTATTCTCATGAAGTGCTTTGAACAACGCTATTCATGCACCATATCAAGTCTGCCCCCCCCCCCCCCTCCCTGGACCCCTTCCACTTTGCATATTGGTCCAATCGCTCGACAGATGACACCATTGCAACTGCCCTCCACTCATCACTCACCCATATAGACAAAAAGGACTCATACGTCAGAATGCTGTTCATAGACTTCAGTTCAGCATTCAACACAATCATACCTCAACAGCTCATTTACAAACTGATCCGGCTGGGACTCAACACTTCGCTGTGCAGCTGGCTGTTTGACTTTCTGACTGGAAGACCTCAGGCAGTACGGGTCGGCAGCAACACACCCAGCACCATCACACTGAACACTGTGGCCCCCCAAGGATGTGTGCTGAGCCCCCTCCTCTTCACTCTGTTGACCCACGACTGCACACCATCACACAACTCCAACCGCTTTATTAAGTTTGCAGTTCTACTTCCTCCGCAAACTGAGAAGAGCTAGAGCCCCGGCCCCCATCATGTGCACCTTCTACAGAGGCACCATCAAGAGCATTCTGACGAGCTGCATCACTGTGTGGTATGGCGCCTGGAACGCGTCATGCCAGAAGACCCTTAAACGCATAGTAAGAGCAGCTGCGAAGATCATTGGTGTCTCTCTCCCCTCCCTCCAGGACATTTACGGAACCCGTCCCACACGCAAAGCCCTCTGCATTGCAGGTGATCCCACTCACCCGTCACACAGCTTCTTCAGTCTGCTACCATCAGGGAGGAGACTGCGGAGTCTCCAGGCCAGAACCAGCAGATTGAAGGACAGCTTCATTCATCAGGCTGTCAGGAAGCTGAACTCGCTCCCGAACTTGCACCCCCCGCACCTTCCCTCTTCTGCCCCAGGCACCACTGAACTATGTCCTTGCGCTACTTTATTTAAATTTATTTTTATATTTATTATTTATTTTTATTTTTTTACAGGTCCTTATTTGTATAGTTGTATTTTATATTTTATATTTGATCTGTATCTATATGGACTTTTAGCCTCTACTGTTACTGTTATCTGTATGCACCATGCTCTGATAGTAAATCAATTTCAATTATGTCTGTACTGTACATGTGGAAGAATTGACAATAAAGCAGACTTGACTTGACTTGTTAGTTTTTTTTTTTTTGTTTGTATGTTTGTTTTGTCATCTGTCTGAATCTCCTGGAGGATGGGCCTGTCCTAATCAAACATTAATTTTAAATGCTGGATTGGGAATGTGGACTTGAGCATAAATGTTACACAAGTTCAGAAGATACATTTAACTGTGTTTGATTAGGAATGATTTGAATTTAATTTGCATATTGTTGTGCCTAAAAGAACAGGGCCAGAAAACTCTAAATTCCAACTGAACTCACTGCGACTGTTAAATCAAGTGTAATAGGATTCCTTCTCAATAGTCCACATGTCTGAGACAAAACCTACTCACTTGATCTTTTATTGATTCACTCGACTTTGCATGATCTCTTTCCAGTAGGCTACATATCAGCTGAGAGAAACAAGAACAATATCATGTTTGGGAACCAAGAATTCTTTCTAAACAATTACAGGTAAAGAGGTGTTGTGTGTGCTGTGTGAACATGATGTAGTTCTAGACTAAATGTGAATGTGCATTAATTCATCCCACTTGCAAAAAAAAATAATAATAATAATAATAATTTTCATCAAAATTAAAGTGAAATGCAAACCTGCAATAGTTTAATATGTTAACACAAATGTATTTAATCCCATTTTATTATCTAATTTCTTTGTTGCTGACCTTTGATGATCCAGTTCAACCATACTAATAAGCAAAAATGACTTTAGATAAACTAACAATTGTGCTTCATTGTTTTTGTTTTTTTTGTTGGGTTTTTTTTTTTATTATTGTTGAACCTTCTTCTCCTGTGTTTTACTGTACAGAAGTGAATTTGCTTTTCCTTCAGCCTGAGGTTTATTCATTACACTTTTTTGTGTGAAAGGGCTTTTACATTTGCTGTAAATAGAACTTTGTACTGCATAGTAAAAACAATCAATCCCTGCTCATATTTAAAAAGTAACACAAAAGTAACATAACGCATTACTTTCCATAAAAAGTAACTAAGTAACGTAATAAGTTACTTTTTTAAGGGAGTAACACAATATTGTAATGCATTACTTTTAAAGGGGACCTATTCTTCAAAATTCACTTTCACACGTTGTTTGGACATAAATGTGTGTTGTCAGTGTGTGTACACAACCACCCTATAATGATAAAAATCCACCAATTCATTTTTTTTAAATCCCTGTAAGTAATAAGCAGTGTCTCCCAACTACCTGTTTTCAACATTGCTGCTAATGTGACATCACATACGTATAAATCATTAAACAGGGCCTACAAATAGAAACATTTTGGTGGATCTATGCTTACCCGTATTATTTGTCCCTTTTGATTATGTATCATTTGGTGATTGAAAGCATATCTTTCACTAGTATGTTTTTTTTTGTTTGTTTGTTTGTATGTTTGTTTTGTCCTCTGTCTGAATCTCCTGGAGGATGGGCCTGCCCTAATCAAACATAAATGTTAAAAAATCTGAATTGGAAATTTGAACTTAATAAAAAATTCACCACGCAAGTTCAGAAGATACATTTAGGTGTGTTTGATTAGGAACTATTTGAATTTAATTTGCATATTGTTTTGCCTAAAGGAACAGGGACAGAAAATTCTTAATTCCAACTGAACTCACTGCGACGGTTAAATCAAGTGTAATAGGATTCCTTCTCAATAGTCAACGTCTGAGACAAAACCCAATCACTTGAACTTTTATTAATTCACTTGACTTTGTATGATCTCTTTCCAGTAGGCTACATATCAGCTGAGAAAAAAAAAAGAACAATATTGTGTTTGGGAACCAAGAATTCTTTCTAAAGACTTACAAGTACAGAGGTGGTGTGTGTGCTGTGAGAACATGATGTACTGTAGTTCTAGACTAAATGTGAATGTGCATTAGTTCATCCCACTCGCAAAAAAAAAAAAAAAAAAAAAAAATAGTATTCATCAAAATTAATTAAAACAGTGAAATGCAAACTCAGAATATGACGCAAACCTGCAATAGTTAATATGGTAATAACACAATGTCTCTAATCCCTATTTTATTAACATATTTCTTTGCTGCTGACCTTTAATGGTCCAGTTCAACCATACTAATAAGAAAAAAAGATTTTAGATAAACTAACAATTGTGCTTCATTGTTTTTTTTTTTCTTCTCCAGTGTTCTACTGTACAGAAGTGAATTTACTTTTCCTTCAGCCTGAGGTTTATTCATTACACTATTTGGAGTGAACGGGCTTTTACATTTGCTGTAAATAGAACTTCTTATATTAAAAATAATCAAGCCCTGCTCATATTGAAAAGTAACGTGCAGCACATTACTTTCCATAAAAAGTAACTAATTAACTTAATTAGTTACCTTTTTTAAGGGAGTAACGCAATATTGTAATGCATTACTTTAAAAGGGGACCTATTATACAAAATTCACTTTCACATGTTGTTTGGACATAAATGTGTGTTGACAGTGTGTGTACACAACCACCCTATAATGATAAAAATCCACCAATTCCTTTTTTTAAAATGCCCATAAGTAATAAGCAGTGTCTCCCAACTACCTGTTTTCAGCATTGCTGCTAATGTGACGTCACATTAACCACAGGCCACGCCCACGAAACTTGACAGACACTGCCGTTCTAACATAGAACCGCCCTGAGCGAGTTCACAGCGAGTAGTATACAGTCCGCCATTGCTGCACTGACGAGAATGTCTCCCAAGCATTTTAGGTGTTCTGTAGCTGGATATATGAATCCACATAGCTCTCTCCATTTACTCCTGAAATCTGAGCCACTGAAGACGAGGTGGATTAATTTTGTTTTTGAAGAAAATGCTCCCTCAACTCTACCGATATTCATTTATGTCTGCGCGAATCATTTACACCAGACTGCTTTGTGAATGAGGGTCAGTATAAAGCAGATATTGCACAAAAGTTGCTCCTGAATGATGAAGCAGCGCCAGCTGTTCATGATCCAGTAAGTATCACGCATTTGTTTTCCAAATTGCCTTTCTGAAAACGCTTCTTGGCACTTTGCAAGGCTAATGTTGCTAAAGCTACCATTGTCTGTATGTTTTCACTGATGCTGCCTTCACGTGCTACCAGAGTGATCGTGAATAGGAAAGTGGGAGTTAAAATTGAATATGAAAGCAATGTCAAGTTGACTGCTGGAATTAGTCAAGCTCATAATCACAAGTGGGGATATGGCACCATGAGTTATTTTTATATCGCACCGTACTCCGGTCTGTGTAATTCATAAAGTGCATTTTTTATGCACAGTACAATCAGATGACTGACTTTTAAACTGAATGCGGTTTTCTGTAAAGATAACAGGCAGGTACTAATGGTGGAGTGTTTATTTGCAATAGAAAATACTGTTTTGCGGAGCTTGAGCTCTCGAAGCTCCCGCCCTCTTCCCAGAGCACCAGCTCATTTGCATTTAAAGGGAAAAAGACACGAAAATGGTGCGTTTATGACGACTCATACCTAAAAAGTGGCAATTTATAACAATCTATAAAAATAATCTGTAAGGTATTTTGAGTTAAAATTTCACATACACACTCTAGGGACATCATGAGGACGTATTTTACTCATGTGAAAAGGGGGCATAAGGTAGGTCCCCTTTAAAGTAACTTTCCCCAACACTGTAGACAAGTACCATGCATTGTGTGAGGTAAAAATAAATAGACAAACAAACAAACACACACACACATTATGGCTTATTTCATGCAGTGTTGTTTACTATTATTATGTATCTGCCTTTCATTCATGCATCCATCTACCACCTAATACATAAACAGACCTATTTATTCATTATTTAATTAAATGTATGTCAATGTAACAATACCCTGACCAAATCTCTTTACTTTCATTCGCATCCATTCAAAGTATATGCATCTGCCTATTTTGCACAATTTTTTGCACAATGCATGTGATTTTGCACAACTGAGGAATCCCCTCAGGACCTTCTGCACAATATTTAGTACTCTGTATTCTTGCTTCTTTTTTATTATTATTTATTTCTAGTCTATTTGGTAATTCTGGAACTTTCCCATTTCCTGTTTTGTATCCTTACTTTATTATTATCCTTTTTTTTAATTTACCTGCAGATGGTTATTTCTTCTAAAACACATCGGCTAAAAACACATCTATTCCATCTTTATTTGACATCTTTAATTCTTTTTCTATTCTGTCTGTTTTCTTTATGTTTATTATATAATTAAAAAAAAAACCTTGCTACGTGTACCATGTTAGGCTAACTGAGACTTGTTATAGCACTTGCATATCATTGCTCTTTTGTTGATTTTGATTGCTTCCATTGTCCTCATTAATAAACCAATAAAAAAAAAAACATAAACTAAAATAATAAACAGCAAAAAAAATAAAAACCAGCAAAAAAATTATATTTATGATTAAAAGTAACTTGAAATAAGGAACTTGAATAATGGTAATATACCAATATCTTGTGCACAAAATACTAGTGGAAATACACAATGATGAGAAATCAACAAAGACATCATGATAAGCACCAATTGCAGTGTTTTTATACTGTAAATCTGCCAGTGAAATAAAACAAATGTAATTAAAAATAAGCCTTATTATTTCATGCAATGTTGTTTCTCTAACAAATTGATATGTGTGTGTATGTGTGTAAATGTATATAGTTTTGTTCATTTTTGTTAGTTTATTTACTTTTTTTGTTTTGTTTTTGGAAGAAATATATGCCTTTTTTAATCCATTTTAATTTTACTGTTCCATAGACTAAAAAAAAAAGTATTTCAGGACCCCCTAGTGGATTGTGCAATCATTTATAACTTAAACTTAAACAGTTAATTTCCCTCAGACATACAGTATAGCACTTATTCAATGTTTTTATATATGTTGTGCAATTGTGAATTATCTTAATATTGCCTGGTATTGTATTCATTAGTTTAGTCAACTTTGGCATTCTGAATGTTGACTGGATTTGAAAATAACCCTTCATGTAATGGTTTTTTACAATATATTTTTGTAGACTTAAATATGTCATCCTAAATAAGCACGAGCAATAAAACTTAGTTCAAACTTAAAATATTATTTACCCTTCCAACATTTTGTTGGATAATTAGATTTTTTTTTACTGTACTGTAACATAACACAGGGTCTGTTGTCACACCCAACACCTTGCACCTACCTATCCAATGTGTGTTTCCTTCTGGTCTATTTATAGTAAAACTCCAAAAGGTTTTCTGCATCTCTGTGGTTACATATTTCTTAATCACAGAGAAGTTTATAGGAATAAAACAATTTCAATTAGTAATGGACAGTAACATGTGCCCCTGGACCACAAAACCAGTCATAAGGGTCAACTTTTGGGTCAAAATTGAGATTTATACATCATCTGAAAGCTGAATAAATAATTTGTTGTGATAGGACAATATTTGGTCGAGATGCAACTATTTGAAAATCTGGAATCTGAGGGTGCAAAAAAATCAAAATACTCAGAAAATCACCTTTAAATTTGTCTAAATGAAGTTCTTAGCAAAGCGTATTACTAATCAAAAATGAATATTTAATATATTTACAGTAGTAAATTTACAAAATATCTGAACATGATCTTTACTTAATATCATAATGATTTTTGGCATAAAATAAAAATCAATCATTTGACCTATACAATGTATTTTTGGCTATTGCTACAAGTATACCCCAGCGACTTAAGACTGGTTTTGTGGTCCAGGGTCACAAATGTACTTGCCCTCGTGTCATGATTTTCACTCCTGTGAATGTATTGTAGGAGCTGGTCACTTTACGATCAACTGGCCAAAAATCTGTTGTGTTGGTTGTGTGGTTTACATTTCTGTAACTCCAAAGTTAAAGTCTTACAATCCGCACTTGGTCTGGCCAACATGAAGATACTACTGACACAGACATGGAAACCTGAGACATAAGACATGACGAGAAAGACGTGAATGGCCCAGTTGTACAACAACAAAGGAATTAGCTTGAATTCCAACTAAACATTGCAATCAGTCAACATTTGCTTTATTTATAAAAGTTTATTTGAATTTGTTTGCTACACTGCACTCTACATGTCAAACACCAAATTCATCTTTAACACTTAAGATAAAGATTGCAGGCCTTTCTGATAAGTGTAAGTATTTGTATGAAAAATAAATAGTCCATAAAACTTAGTAAATACGATAACATAAAACAATCACCCCCACCAGCAGTCACCAACCACCTTCACTAACACATCATTAACAACTTCTTTCATCATCAACAACAGATTATGAAAAAAAAAACATAAATATTTACATGAATTTCTTCAGCATATCATTTTATCAAGAGTTATTTACCAATTAATAAAAAACCACAAATGATTACAAAAAGAGCTAGTTTAGAACTGGAATATAAAATTAAAAAAAAGTACAAGCATCTTCACTTAATTACTAAGTCATCCATAAGCAATGATTTATTAAAATAAACCAATACTTCAACCAAAAGTAACAGTTACAAACATCTCTTCATAAACATTGTATCAGTAACTGATAATGTAACAGATCATATTAATAGCAGACAATCACGCATTGGTCGAGATACACATTGTAGGGCAGTTAACTTGATAAATGTAGGGAAAAACTGAGGTGTGTAACTTTATCATGAAGTACCAATAATACATATAATATTTTTTCTTTTTTATTTTGTATTTGAGAAAATTTTTAAGCTACTTGATATTTAATGTCATAATTTTAACAATTGCTTCTCATAGAAAATAGCCATATATATATATATAATTTTTTTTTTTTTATTATTAATATTATTTTTTAATTAATGTTGTATTTCAAATTAACCGAGACTTTGTCTGAAGATTGTTTTAGTCCACCCGTCAGAGCAAAGAAAAAAACAGTAAGTGCATGGTGCAACCACTTAATTGCCAGTATAGTATCTAACTTGCTTGTGATTCCCTGTTGTTAGACTCTTAGGCATAGTTAAGTAGTGGAGAATAATAGTTACTTGTACTTTTTGTATAGTTTTTAGATATGTTTTTTGGTTTATAAAGAATTTTGTCATCCATTTTAATTTTTTGCATTATATTACAATCAAAACCTGACATTATGTTAGCCAAGATATTTTTGTTAACCCTTTTTTTTGATTTAGAATTCAACTTTGCAATTCCAAACATAACAAGGAATGAACATTTATTCGGCTATGAACATTTGCATTTTGTGAAAATGTCATGAACACTCACAAAAGGCAGGAATTAATGACAGGCGGGACTCAGATCAATAGGAAGCGGTTAAAGATTCTAATAGTTTTTGTGTGCTCGGAGGACATGACCCACTCTTGAATAGTGTCATCCACAACTGGGTGTTGATCGATTTTGTACGTGTACACAAAGATTCGCTGAAATGCTTTTGCGATTCCCTATGCGGCCCGAGTGTTCTTCTCCAGTGATGTTCAAATCATGTCCTTGGTGCGTTCACACCCCAAGTGGATGGATTTCATATCATTCCGATGAGCTTGTGATTTTTAACATTTAAACGTAAAAATTCCGGTCGAAATGACCGACGACCCCACAAGTTTAGTACTCTTGCGATATGCATCTCACTCTTTCTCAAAGGAACGGTAAAAATTGCAAGCGGCCATGGTAGCGATAGTGACTCATTATTAATCCAGGCAAACCTTCGCATAGGCCCTTAAGAACAAAGCTCACTTGTATGATATTCGCTAGAGATTCTCGGTAAACAAATATTCATTGTGGTCGACACCCGTTGAGTGTGGCTTATTGTTACTTTACAATCCAACACACCCGTGTGTCCCTTTTTGGGAATCACAAAAATCCTCATTAGGTTCTCGCACCCTTGTCATCAAGCGCAATCCGTCCAGGAATACTCAGCATTGATGTCAGTAGCTGAGTAGTGAAGATTGAAAAGGTTTTTCCAGACCTGGTGATCCTGTTGGTGTGATTGGAGGGATCCAGAATGCATCAAAATCCACCTATGGAACGGGAGGGACGAGGAGATGGAGGAAAGGTTGGACAGATCCCCATAGGAGGTTGATAATGATAAAAACGCTGGCATCATCTGCATCATTGTTAGAGGAAGCTCTATCATTTCCGATCAGATGACCATTATTCAATAAATTGAAAACTTTTGCAGTCACTGAAACTCAAACCTATAAATTTTCAGGCCGACAGACACACCCTAACGACAGAACTAAGGGTTTTTCTTCCTCGCCCTTTCAGTACATGACAGGTTGTTGCTCTTGAGAGAGTGATTTTGTGAAATTTTGATCTGGTCTAAGAAAGCCTATGGGCCAGTGGGAGCCGGAGTTTTTAGAAGGGTGGCGAACCAGAAAAAACATCTACGCCAAGAGAGGATGAAACATGCCAAACGTAATTATGATACCCAGACGCAAAGCGGATGGGCCAATTATGTTTTTGCCATTTTTGACCTACAAAGATATACTTAAACGAAAGTGTTATTTCACTCGTACAAAAAAGAATTTAAACGACAATTCTTCAATAAAAACTTTGGTATCAGTTCAAAAGCAGGTGAGAAGCAAAAGCTACCACAAGTAAAAGTTAATCATTATCTTGTAATAAAAATATAAAGTTGAAACTTTGACCCTTTTAGTCTAATAAAAATATTCAAGCCAGTCATTTTTTTGAAAACAAATACTTAATTCAGTCTACTCACTTGATATTAAACAGAGAAAATAAAATCGTGTAGATTCGTGGTGGTCCATATACAGACAAAACACCGAAGAGAGTGTGTCCGTCAAAAGAGCAGATGACAGTAAAATAACGTATATATTGGGTTGGCTTGAGCAGTTGGACACACGCAGTGGAGGAAAAGGGACTCAATGCACTGGAAAGAGTTACGATATGAACCAATCACGATTCAGTATACAAATATCACTATGACATCACCTGTACGCTGAGGGGCTAAGGAAGAGACAGATGTTATAAGGTGCTAGATATGTTCTAAGTAGGTGGAGTTGATCTGTGTGTTGTGCCGGTGTTATGAGACATTCCTGTTTTCTGAGATTTTCGGTTCCTCCCGTGGGCGGAGCATACATGAATATTCATGAGGTATCTCCAGGACATGTGCGTGGAACCAGGTGGAACTGAGGAATTTCATTCATGCTCCTTGTATTTCAGCAGGTTTAGTGTGAATATTTTTGAAAAAGGCTAAATGTATTTACAGCTGTTGCACACAAACTGTGCTCTAACACTATATTTTGTTCATCATTTTGTAACAATTTAAACATGTTTTGTATAGTCTGCAAAATTTTGGTACAGTCATTCACTGACTTTGAATGATTGCAGGACACTCACGCACACTTAAGCTAGTTGTATAAAGTTTGCTTTGAATTTTCACGTTCGTGTTTGTGCTGTTAGCTTGCCGATGCTTTAATTTCAAACTATGTCTGTTTTTATGTTGTTTATAAGTGCAGGACAGAACTGGTATAAAGTGACAAATAAAAAAAGTGGGCCTTGGAGTTGTGGTGGAGTTTAGCGTGACGGTCTACAAATCTGTTGTTTCATCTGTGCTGATTGTGCATTGTTCTTAAACTGTTAAGCTATGTCAAGCTATGTTTAATAAAAAATGAAATAGGAATCTCCAAGGACCCATACACAAGCAAATGAACGTGTGCCTTTAATAAGTAAAATTTTGGATTTGAAACAAAAATGTGATAGACAAGACGTTTAAAAACGTAGCCTAACCATTTGCGTACACTGTTAAATGGAGAGTAAAACAAATACGGTCACTGCATTTTATGGACATGACTATAAGGCAATTTCATGTTAAAAAATAATGTGTATTAACAAATGTGCATGTTACTTGTGCTTGATTCTCAAAGTGGATATATTAGCCTTAACTAAGGCTTCTCCAGCGAGATAGTCAGTAACGGTTTCTTCTATCCTACGCTTACACACAAACTGCATTTAGGCTATCAGATTTAAAAATATTGAAAAACTTAAATATTGTGAAAATAATTTTACTAGCCCAATTACCTGACAACTCTCTCAAGGTTTCCCCTCTTACTCGTGATGTCTTACACTTCTTTGAAAAATAAAAAATCATTTAAACAACAGAGAGTGTAACAAAGTCCAAATGTACAATTTAAATGATAACAAAAACATGATTATTTAAACTCAAATAATCCCTTATACCTTTCAATCACCTGCTGGGCTCGGTGTCATGCAGGGAATGTTTTTGAACCTGTAAATGTTATAACATTGATTTGATGTGTTGTTTTACTTCTAAAAAAACTGTAAAAATTAAACAGCAATTTTCACTGTAAAATTACATGAAATGTCTGGTTTGATCTTTTACAAGTTTTTCCCTGTATCTAGGAACAGGAAGACTTACTGACGTACCTATTAACAGTTTTTCTCCGTTACCGTTTTTACAAGAATTGTTATAGTTAAAATGAAACTTATTTTTTACAGATGTCAGATCCTCAAGTTCTCCAGTGTCTCATGATCCTTCAGAGATCATTCAATATGCTGGTTTGCTGCACAAGAAACATTTTTTGATTAATTATCACAGTGGTAAAAAAGTCCTTACATTTACATTTACATCTAACTCCTTACCAGGACACTGTTTATCCAAAGCAACTTTTACAACTGAGAACAACAGAAGCAATCGGACCAACGAGAGAACTACCAACAGCATGTACAAGTGCCATGACAAGTACTCAGTTATTCTAGTGCAGTACACATAGCTATGGTTTGTTAAAGTATAGAATAGGTAAGTGCTAGTTGGTGCAAGTTTTTTGAAAATGACTAAAGACGCACGCTGTTCACAATGAGAGTGGGAGGTGATTCCCCAAGTCTGGGGGAACAGTGCAGGGAAAAGGTCTGTGAGAGATGATTTTGAACCATCTTTGGGATGGTTGTTTACACCACAAACGTGTTGTTAACTTGCAGAACACCAAGCTTCTGGAAGGCGCATTAAGTTTGAACAAAACGGCAATTTCCTAGGAACCCTCAAAACAGTGTTCTTATTACATCAAACATACATTGATATGCTCACATCCATCACAACATAAAACCTGAATGCATTCACTAAGCAACTGGCTTCCCCCAAACATCACACAATGTAGCATTAACATCCTAACATTAGTATAATGGAACGCTCCATCAACAGCTTACCATTACATACTACACTTCAGCCAGCTCTGGTGAACTCCAATGCTCACCTATACTTCTGGTCATTTATTTTGTCATAGTCACAGTATTCTTTAATATAGCTATTCAGTAAGAAGTTGTTTGTTTTTGTGATATAGTGTCAATCGGTCAATGGTTATTACAAAAAACGCAAATTTTAAATATATTAAACTAATCTATACATATCATCTGCATTCATATTTCCACAGGCGATATGTAATGCACGAAAGTCCGATGCAGAAATCAGACCAAAGGTGTGTTTATGAACTATTGTTTTCACAAGTTTATGGAGTTCTAACACGCGTCGAGGATCTTCCCATTATAACAAGAAAAAAAGGTTTCTAACATAATTCGTTCTAAAATTTGGGGAAAAATTTTGTGGATTTGTCCAATGCCTATACTGTTTCAGAGAATGACAAACTCGAAGGTAAAAAAATTCGCGAGCGGAATCAGCGCTAAATTGTTCCTGCGAGTCAATTGCTATGATTGCAAGTGAAATATCTAAACATTGTAGCAATGGACTGATGATGAACTATTGGACAAGACGGCTGTCAAAATAGAGCTGTGCATTATTTTGTTTGATGCTGAAGGGAAAATTCAGGAGTAAACAAACATACAGCAGCGGACAAGTCTGTAGTGGTCTCGGAATATATTTAGCAGCTTTCTACAGGTTAAAAAAAACTAAATCGATGCATTATTTTTAATTACTTAGACCATTAATATTTTTTTTTTTTGTTGTTGTTTTGTTTTAGCCTTTATTTACACCAATCTCTCACTTTTGAAACATCTCCGTTCACATGAGTTTGTCCTGGCCAAAAATGGGGCATGCAAATACAATCCAGTTTTATCACAAAAATGTACATCAACACAAATACAGACTAAGAACACCCCTTGTAAACAGACAAATTATATATCATTGAGTCATCTTCCATTTGCTAAATGGAAAATTACTAATTTTTTTATTCATACTTTAGTACAAGTACAAAAAAGTGGTATTATAGCTCATTTTATAATAAATCAATAAGCAAGATGTGGTAACAAAAAAACTAGGGAGTAGAAAAACTTGAGCTGATGAGTGATCCTCTGCTGTAATCTACTGGTGTTAAAATATGTCTATTTTCATCTAAAAAAAAAAGGCCTTGTTTCCACAGAGACACATTTCTCGGCAATGTTTTTCCTCATAATGAATGAAACGCGAATCTCTTAAAGTGAATTTTCCTGCCACAAGCGGTAGAATGAAAAAAATAATTATAGTTGCTTCTAAAATATTCAAAATATTCAAAAATATTCACTATAGACAAACAGTGAGTAAAGGGCAGTGTGTATTTTTTGTTTGTTTGTTTGTTTGTTTGTTAAATATTCATGTATCTCACTTCATTCAGGCAACCAATGTTGGCAATCCTGATATATTATAATAAAACATTTTACTTAGCTAGTTTTAGATCAAAGTTTTTGTCTTCTGTGTAAAAATAACACTTTACTGGGGTATATTTTTTTTTGTAATAAAACAATTATTTTTTTTATAAATTGGTTACTGATAAACAGCTTAACACTATTTACACTTAGCCCGACCTTTGAGGTTCTTGCTATCATATTCCAATATCATTATGCCTCTGTTAGCTAGTTCTAGATTAACAGTTGTTGTTTTATGTACAGGTGGCTTGCTGCTGTGTATAGATAATTTGTTGTTTTCAAAAGTAACATTCTGTTCTGTAAATTCATTGTCTGCTTGTTTATTTTGCTACTTTTCAATACACCACATTAAGTGTGGCCAGTTCGTGCTGTAGGACTTGAAATGTTAAAGTGCAAATTAACACCTGTACCACAGTTAATTTGAGTTTGCTATTGTTACAATTAAAAATGTTATGAAAATGCCAAAATAAAAAAATAATTAATGCAATAAAAAGCAATAAAAACTTTACACAAATTTACAGCTGACTGAATTCCAGCTGAGTTTTGCGGGACTGTTATAAGTGTGTGTTGGGGCCAAAGCTTGCTGTTCCTGCTTTTTTTTTTTCTAGTTGGCAACAGTTGGAATGGCTTGTAGGGCTGTCAAAAACTATTCAAATTCCAAACTATTCATCAAATTTTAAAAGAAAAAATCCACATTCGAATGCAAAAACCACAAAACAATAATCACGATTTATTGTGGTCAATATTGTGATCATGATTATTTAAACATGATTATGAGGGGGGGCCATATGACCAAACTTTATATGAGTGATTTATTAAAGATAGTGATACATATCCAAATATATATTTCCTGTAAAATCAGTTTGCTATTGACATCTACATTGTAGAGACCAGCAGGGAATTTCAAGAACACACAACAAAAAGTCCTCAAAATTAATAAATCAAATTATTTAAAACTTGTCAGTAATATAAAAAGCAAAGGACAAATACAATATAATAAAAAGATACAATGATGAAACAAAACTGGGACTTTAATGTTTTTTTATGCAATTCTCAAGGCAGTTACCATGCCTACTACAGAAAAATTTAATAATCAAAATGAAAAAAAAAAAAAAAAAACAGCGTGAGTCTTCAGCACTGTAAGAATTAAACTTTTTTTTGTTTCTATTAAAGCTACAAAAAGGTTTTTCCTTCACTCAAGGAGCAGTGTGTGATTTTGAATGTGATTTTGATGTGTTGATATTATTGAAATATTAATTATAATAATTAGATTAATATAAGCACACCAGTCTCAGCAGGAATATTAGCACGCTGTCACTTTAAGAGTCACACGGATATATACAATTTACCATTACACGTGTATTTTCATTTCCATTATAAAAAGTAACAGCTAAGAGTAAGGTAATTGGGGGCCTGACAGATAGAAGAAACTTTTGGTGGAATCTATTCATGACTGTATTATTTGTCCCTTTGTAATTAGGTGTCTATTGGTGAGTGAAACGCATACTTTCACAAGTATGTTTTTTTGTGTTAGTTTGTTTTTTTTTTTTTTTTTTTCCACCCTCGTTTGTTTTGTCATCCCTGTCAGAATCGCCTGGAGGATGGGCCTGGCCATAATCAAAACATAAATGCTTAAATGCTGGGTTGGGAATGAGGACTTAAAGTACTACAATGTTCACGCAAGTTCAAGAAGATTACATTTAGGTGTGTGTTTGATTAGGGAAAATAACTTTGATTTTAATTTGGCATATTGTTGTGCCTAAAAGGAACAGGACCAGAAAAAACTTTAATTCCAACTGAACTCACTGCAACGCGTTTTTAATCAAGTTTATTAGGATTCCTTCTCAATAGTCCACCCCTGTCTGAGACAAAACCCAAATAACATGACTCTTTCCCAGTAGGTATAACCTATAGCTGAGAAAAAAAGAACAATATCATGTTTGGGAACCAAGAATTTCTTTCGTAAACAACTTAAAGGTACAGAGGTTGTTGTCGTGCGCTGTTACGTGAACAGTGATGTTAGTTCTAGAACTAAATTGGTGACAGGGCAGTAACTTCTTGCCCACTTGCAAAAAAAAAAAAAAACAAAATTTAGTATTCATCAAAATTAATTTTAAAACAGGTTGAAATGCTTTGAACCTCTGCAATGGTTAATATGTTAAATAACACAAATCGTATCTAATCCCATTTATAACTAATTTCTTTGCTGCTGACCCTTTTCGATGATCCAATTCAACCATGACTAATAAGCAAAAATAAACTAAAACATTTGTGCTTCCATTGTTTTTGTTTTTTTGTTGCTGAGGAAGTGTTGAAACCTTCTTCTACTGGTGTGTCTACCTGACAGACAGCCGAATTTATTTTTCCTTCAGCCTGAGGTTTATTGATTACACTCCTTTGGTGTGAAAGGGCTTTTACATTTGCTGTAAAATAGAACTTCTTATTTTAAAAAAACAAATCCAAGCCTCTGCTCATATTTAAAAAAGTAAACATCAAAAGTAAACGTAACGCATTACTTTCCACAAAAAGTAACTAAGTAACGTAATGTAGTTACTTTTATTAAGGGAAGTAACGCCAAAAATGTGTAATGCATTACTTTTTAAAGGAGGACCCTATTTTGAAAAAAAATCATTGTCACATGTTGTTTGGGAGCATAAATTGTCGTGTTGTCAGTGTGTGTACAACAACCTACCCTATAATGATAAAAATCCACCAATTCTTTTTTTTTTAAAATAGCCCAATAAGTAAAATAAGCACGTTTTTGTCTCCCAAAACTACTGTTTTCATATGTTTTTTTACATTGCCCTATCTTGTATAGTGTATTTTTATATTTAATTATTTTAATCTGGATCGTATCGTATATTTTTAGGCTCTAATCTGTTAGTGTTATCTGTATGCACCATGGGTCTGAGAGTACGCAGCAATTTCAAGTCTCTGTATGTTGTACTGTTACATGTGGGCAGAATTGACAATAGTTAAGCATGACTTGACTTGACTGGACGTGACCTTGACTTGACTTGATTGGACTTTTCAGCATTGGCTGCTAATGTGACATCACATTAACCACAGGGCCCCGCCTAAGAAAGTTGAAAGACACGCCGTTCTAACAATAGAACTGCACTGAGCGAGTTCACAGCGAGCTAGTATACAGTCCGCCATTGCTTCACTGACGAGAATCCAAGCGTTTTAGGGTTCTGTAGCGGATATAGAATCCACATAGCTCTCTACATTGTACTGCCGAAATCTGAGAGCCAATGAGACCGAGGGGGATTACTTGTGTTGTTTTGAGAAAATGCTCCCCAAAAGCTCTACCGATATTCATTTATGTCTGCGCGAATCTTTTACACCAGACTGCTTTGTGACTGAGGGCCATGGTAGAAAGCAGGTTTTGCACAAAAGTTGCTCATGAATGATTTATCGAAGCCCAGTGCCAAACTGCTTCATGATCCAATAAGTATCACGCGTTTGTTTTCAAAATTGCCTTTTCTGAAAGAGATAAGGCTTTGTGAGGGCTAATGTTGCTGAAGCTTACCCAGTGTCTGTCTGTTTTTTCTATGATGCTGCCTTCACGTGCATCAACCAGAGTGATGAGTGAATAGGAAAGTGGGAGTTAAACAGTGCATATGAAAGCAAGTGTGAAGTTGGAACGATGGAATTAGTCATAGTCATAAACACAAGGTGGGGCTATGGCACCATGAGCTATTTTTTTATCGCACCGTACTCCCGTCTGTGTAATTCATAAAGTGCATGTTTTATGCACAGTACAATCAGCTGACTGACTTTTTTAAACTGAATCGTTTTCTGTAAAGATAAACAGGCAGGTATTTTAAACATGGTGGAGTGTTTGTTTGCAAAGAAAATACTGGTTTTGCCGGAGCTTGAGCTCTCGCCGCTCAGCCCTCTTCCCCAGAGCACCAGCTCATTTGCATTTAAAGGGAAAGACCGCCGAAAAGAGGTGCGTTTTGGCTCATACTAAAAAGTAGGCCAATAAAAATTTTAACCCGCTATTAAAAAATAATCTGTATGGTATTTTGAGGTTAAAACTTCACATCACACTCTATGGACATCAAGACGAGTTATTTTACATCATGCGGAAAAGGGGCGTAATAAGGTCCCCTTTAAAAGAAGGCATACAACACTGTAGACAAGTACCATACATTGTGTGAG
>NW_024879135.1:126937-176817 GCF_018340385.1 Cyprinus carpio
TGGAGGTATGGGGGTTCCAAAAAATGCGTCCCGGAGTACTGTTCATTCAATTCACAGTATGTTCCTGGTTAAGACTCAAGACATTCTCAAACAGGAGCGACGAATTGCGCGAGTCACTATAGGCAACGGATGCTAAGAAAAAGCACGCCAAGCTGTTTCTTTCTTCTTCTTTTGTTCATTAGTTGTTTACATGCTTAGTGCATATCGCCACCTAATTGATGGCTATGCAATCATTTTTATTTTTTCCATTTAATCTTTAATCCTTGAGAATGTGAATTATATTGTTTGTTTTATGCTAATTATATATTAAGTCATATCAGATATGTATTTTGATTTAGAATTTAGACATTATAGAAAATGCAGCTTCATGTGTGAGATAATATAACATGTAATAAATAAAATAAATATATATGTTAAACATTACCTTGTCATAGTGTTTTATAATTTATACAGATAACTCTTATAAATGCCAATAAAGAAATAATCATATTAAAATAATATTACCTTATTTATTACTTATATTAGCGCTTCCTTGTTAACATATCAAATATATATACAGTATATATATATATAAGATATATATATATACACACACACACACACACACACACACATATACACGTATATATATATATATATATACACATACAGGTCCTTCTCAAAAAATTAGCATATTGTGAAAAAGTTCATTATTTTCCATAATGTAATGATAAAAATTAAACTTTCATATATTTTAGATTCATTGCCACACCAACTGAAATATTTCAGGTCTTTTATTGTTTTAATACTGATGGGATTTTGGGCCATACAGCTCATGAAAACCCAAAATTCTAAAAAAATTAGCATATCATGAAAAGGTTTCTCTAAAAGAGCTATTAACCTAATCATCTGAATCAAACTAATTAACGCTAAACACCTGCAAAAGATTCCTGAGGCTTTTAAAAAACTCCCAGCCTGGTTCATTACTCAAAACCGCAATCATGGGTAAGACTGCCGACCTGACTGCTGTCCAGAAGGCCATCAATGACACCCTCAAGCGAGAGGGTAAGACACAGAAAGAAATTTCTGAACGAATAGGCTGTTCCCAGAGTGCTGTATCAAGGCAACCTCAGTGGGCAAGTCTGTGGGAAGGAAAAAAGTGTGGAAAAAAACGCTGCACAACGAGAAGAGGTGACCGGACCCTGAGGAAGATTGTGGAGAAGGACCGATTCCAGACCTTGGGGGACCTACGGAAGCAGTGGACTGAGTCTGGAGTAGAAACATCCAGAGCCACCGTGCACAGGCGTGTGCTTTTGAACCAGAAACAGCGTCAGAAGCGCCTGACCTGGGCTACAGAGAAGCAGCACTGGACTGTTGCTCAGTGGTCCAAAGTACTTTTTTTCGGATGAAAGCAAATTTTGCATGTCATTCGGAAATCAAGGTGCCAGAGTCTAGAGGAAGACTGGGGAGAAGGAAATGCCAAAATGCTGAAGTCCAGTGTCAAGTACCCCACAGTCAGTGATGGTCTGGGGTGCCATGTCAGCTGCTGGTGTTGTTCCACTGTGTTTTATCAAAGGCAGGGTCAATGCAGCTAGCTATCAGGAGATTTTGGAGCACTTCATGCTTCCATCTGCTGAAAAGGCTTTATGGAGATGAAGATTTTGTTTTTCAGCACGACCTGGCACCCTGCTCACAGTGCCAAAACCACTGGTAAATGGTTTACTGACCATGGTATTACTGTGCTCAATTGGCCTGCCAACTCTCCTGACCTGAACCCCATAGAGAATCTGTGGGATATTGTGAAGAGAAAGTTGAGAGATGCAAGACCCAAACACTCTGGATGAGCTTAAGGGCCGCTATCGAAGCATCCTGGGCCTCCATAACACCTCAGCAGTGCCACAGGCTGATTGCCTCCATGCCACGCCGCATTGAAGCAGTCGTTCTGCAAAAGGATTCCCTGACCAAGTATTGAGTGCATAACTGAACATAATTATTTGAAGGTTGACTTTTTTTTGCATTAAAAACACTTTTCTTTTATTGGTCGGATGAAATATGCTAATTTTTGAGATAGAAATTTTGGGTTTTTCATGAGCTGTATGCCAAAATCATCAGTATTAAAACAATAAAAGACCTGAAATTTTTCAGTTGGTGTGCAATGAATCTAAAATATATGAAAGTTTAATTTTTATCATTAAATTATGGAAAATAATGAACTTTTTCACAATATGCTAATTTTTTTAGAAGGACCTGTGTGTGTATATATATATAATATTTCACAATGTTACTCAACACACATAAACAGTATAACCAGAGCAGGTTAAGTTCAGAGAGTGAGTTGCAATGACTACTAACATACCCTGAAAGTTACCTCCATTTTTGGGAACCGAAAGTTGAGGTTATCCGCTTACTTACTCTTAAACATACCCGGGTATGTCACATAACCTGCTTTCTGGAATACACCCCAAGTCACTTTTCAATCAACTGGCCAAAAATCTGTTGTGTTGGTTGTGTGGTTTACATTTCTGTAACTTCAAAGTCTTACAATCCGCACTTGGTCTGGCCAACATGAAGACACTACTGACAGAGACATGGAAACCTGAGACATAAGACGTGACGAGAAAGACGTGAATGGCCCAGTTGCACAACAACAAAGGAATTAGCTTGAATTCCAACTAAACATTGCACTCAGTCAACATTTGCTTTATTTATAAAAGTTTATTTGAATTTGTTTGCTACACTGCACTCTACATGTCAAACACCAAATTCATCTTCAACACTTAAGATAAAGATTGCAGACCTTTCTGATAAGTGTAAGTATTTGTATCAATAAGAAATTTACAAATGAAGAGTTATTTACAAATGAATAAAAAACACAAGCAATTACAAAAAGAGCTAGTTTAGAGCTGGAATATAAAATAAAACAAAAGTACAAGCATCTTCACTTAATTACTAAGTCATCCATAAGCAATAATTTATTAAAATACTTCCACCAAACAGTTACAAAATCTAAGATCAAAAGTAACAGATCATATAAAATACAATCTATTTCATAAACATTGTAGTCAGTAACTGATAATGTAAGAAAACCTGAGGTAACTTTAATTGAAGTACCAATCATAAATATCATGAGCTTCTTTATATTCCCTGCGTCGTGCTACATGGTCCACAGGCAGAGCAAATAGGCAGAATAAACTCTTGTGTCTGTAATATTAAATGAGGACTTGGAGTGAGATGTTTCCTCCAGTTAAAGTACTTGCTATATGCATCTTCATCCTTGTCCAGATAAAGCAGATATTCGGCTAGTGACTTTGCATCTGGGAAGTCATTCACATGAATGAAGGACTCAGCAGGAACAAAGATTTCATAGTTTCTTCTCGGGGGACCCAACACCACAGGGACGGTACCTGCCGCGAGCGGCCCGTTAATCTTCTCAGTGAGGTAGTCCTTGTGGATGGAGTTCTCAAAGGCAAGGTAAAAATTTGCAGCTGCCCATGGTTGGATAGTAATCATTATAATCCAGGAACTTTGCATAGGCTTTTCCGAACAAAGTTACTTGTATGTATTTGCTGAATTCTCTGTAAAAATTGTTCCTTGTGTCGACACCAGTTGAGGGACTATTGTTACTTACAATCCAACACACCAGTTTGTCCTTTTTGGGAATCACAAAATCCTCATTAGGTTTCTTTCTGGTCATCAAAAACACACCCACAGGAATATCAGCATCCTGTCTGTAGCTGAGAGTGAGATTGAACAGGTTTTCCAGACCTGGTATCTTTTTGGTGTTGGTTGGTGATTCCAAATGCATCCAAATCCCCTCTGGAATGGAGGACGAGGAGATGGAGGAAGGTTGGACAGATCCCAGCTGATGGCTTTATGAAAAAATTATCACATCATCTGCATCATTGTAGAGAGCTCTATCATCCGTCAGGATGACAATTATCAATATTGTAAAACTTTTTGCAGTCACTGAACTCAAACCTATAATTTTCAGGCCAAACACATAACAGAACTATAGGTTTCTCCTCTGCCTTTTCAGTTACAGAGTTGTTGCTCTTGGCAGAGTTGATTTGTGAATTTTGATCTGGTCTAAAAACTGGAGCAGGACAGTTTTTTGAAGATGAGAACCAGAAAAACATAACGCCAAGAGAGATGACACCTGCCAACGTCATTATGATACCCAGACGCAACAGCGATGTGCCATTTATGTTTGCCATTTTTGACCTAAAGAAAATGATTGAAGAAAGTTTATTCAATTTTACAAACAAGAATTTAACGAAATTCTTCCATAAAACTACTGAAGAATCAGTTCACACATTTATGAGAAGCAAAAGCTACACAAGTAAAAGTTAATCATTATCTTGTAATAAAATATAAAGTTCTAGTCTAATAAAAATATATTCAAATTATATTTTATTGAAACAAATTACTTAATTCGGTTCCTCACCTGATTAAAAGAGAAAAAAAAATACCTGTAGTTTGGCGTCCAATATACAGACAAACACAGAAGAGAGTCTAAAGAAGAAAGAGAGGTTTGTGACACCTGAAAGAAGTGCCGATGCTTGTTATGACATGAACCAGTCACAATTGTATAAATACAAATATCACTATGACATCATTTGTGATGTAAGGTGTTAGGTGCTAGCTATTTCTAAGTAGGTGGAGTTGATCCGTGTGCTGGTGCTACGAGACATTCGGTTTCTGAGATTTTCGGTTTCCTTGGGCGGAGCATATATGAATATTCATGAGTCTCCCGGGCATGTGCGTGGAACCAGGTGGAACTGAGAATTTCAGTTCATGCTCCTTGTATCTCAGCAGGTTTAATGGAATATTTTTGAAAAAGGTAAATGCATTTACAGCGTTGCACAAACCTGTGCCTAAACTATATTTGTTCATAATTTTGTAACAATTTATAATGTTTTTATTAGTCTGCACGCTTTGTACATTCGTCCCTGACTGAATGATTGCATTAAAAAATGAATAGGAATCTAAGACCACACACAAGCATGAAAGTGTTCCTTTAATAAGTAAAATTTTGTATGTAACAAAATTGTATAGATAAACGTTTAAAAGTAGCCTACATTTGGTACACTGTAAATGAGAAAACAAATACTTCACTGCATTTTATGGAATGGAATAAACAATTTCATGTTAAAAAAAAATATTTTATTAACAAATGTTCAGGTACTTGTGCTTGTTCTCATATGATACATACAATATTGTTGTCATGAGTCAGGTTATCTTCCCCATCTCTCTCTATCCATCCACACACACATGCACGCACGCACACTTACACACACACACACACACACACACACACACACACATTAACACACCCGCACCTGTTAGTCATCGCAATCAGCGAACAGACACCTGTTCCTTAATGCTCACTCTTTATCTAGTGTTGGTTCAAGCAGTTATTTGTCGGATTATTGCTTCATGTCATGCGGCTCAGCTATTGCTCTCTTTTTGTCGATAAGAGATTTGGAAGAACTCACCCTGTCCTGTCTGTCCGGTACTGTTGGTGTCTACCTGTCTTATCTGTCCAGTACAGTCTGCACCTAGGTGTTCTCGGAGCCCTGCCCCTGCTGCATGAGTACCTCTGCGTTCACCGGCTGAGATACCAACTAATCGGGGTCTTCAATCTCTACGGGTGATCAGATCTAAGTCTCCTTCGTGGCAGAAGGTTTTGACTGTTTTTTGTTTTTCTCCAGCCCTGTGTGCTTCAACAGCGGACAGCTTTGTTTTCCTTATTCATTAAAGACTGTTAAAGCTTGCGAACCTCTGCTTTTGGATCTTTTCCCCCTTAAGACTGTGACAATTGTTCTAAGGATTGGTATTAGTAAGGTTCTTTGTTCGTTCACCAACTGCATTTAGGCTATCAGATAAAAAATATTGAAAAACTTTAATATTGTGAATTTATTTTGCAATTTAAAATAAAGGTTTTCCCCCCTGTGATGTCTACACTTTGTAAGGAAAAAAAATAATCTGTAGTTTTTACAAAATAATTTTGGCAGCTGTGGTTGCCAGAATAATTTTGTAAAAAAATACAGAAAAAAACATATTTATGACCAAAAACTGTAATTTTTTGTAATTTACAAACAAGAAAATCTGAATGTAAACCAGTAAATTCAACAACGCACACTGCTATTACAATCTGTTTTGTACTTTTAACATACTGACAACCACCATAATAATGCAGGTGGTAAAAGAGAAAGACGCATGAAGGATCGAAGCTCATCACAAGTAGCTTTGCCACAAGCAGAAGTATATATTAATATATAGAAGGTGCACAGAGTTATTCATGCAAACCCAAAACACCATCATGGTAACACACGATACTTAATGCAATAAATGTTCATTAAACAATAGAAGATATAACATAAAGCCTAAATGTACAGAACTATTAAACTATTAAAAAAAAAAAGATTATTTAAACAAAATACTTTCAAATGTGGAGTGTCACGCAGGGAATTCTGGGAATATCAGTTTACAGTTTTTGATTGTAAATTATTATTTTATTTCTAAAAACTGTCAAATTAACAGCATGAAATGTCTGGTTAGATCTTTTACAGTTTTTCCCTGTATATAGTACGGGAACTTACTGTTAACCTATTAACAGTTTTTTGTTTTTGTTTTTTTTTTCCGTAGAGTTTTTACAAAATTTTATAGTTAAAATGACACTTATTTTTTACAGATGTCAGATCTCAAGTTCTCCAGTGTCTCATGATCATTCAGAGATCATTCTAATATGCTGGTTTTCTGCACAAGAAACATTTCTAAATATTATCCAGGCGTAATTTGCGGATGGGACATGTACCCACCACTTTTTGCCAGGGTCGATATTGTCCCTAACACTTTTTTAAAGTAGCCTCATTGAAAAATATCTTGCGGAAGGCATGAATTAAAAGGGAAAACATGATCAACAAATCGTTCTTCATAATCTAATTAGGGTGAAGAAAAAAAAAAAAACTTTGACTCCTTATGCATGCATAAATCATTCAGTACAATGAGGTGATTTGCTGCTGTCGCACTTTTCTTAATGTCATTATAGCATTTTATTTTCGTTTCCTTGTGCTAGGCCTGCCCTTTACTAAAGGTTTTTCTAGTCAACTAGTGGCAAGTTATATTAAAATTGATTAATATAATAATATATTAACCATACTTTAATAGCCATTCCCCGCTCAAGCTCACGCATAAAACAATTGCCCCAAAGCACCGGCAAAGTGATTATAAACATGTCGGGGGAAAAAAAAGACACTTTAATTATTTATTAATAATTAAGTGCTTTCTGAGTCAGTGTCGGGTGCAAAGATAAAGTTGCCGAATGCCTACGCTGACTCGCCATCTCCACATGGACGTGCCTTTAATAGAAATGCATCTTGTCATATACAAAATTAAAGGATATTACAAAATCGAGTATGCAAGTTTTCCTTACATTTATTTTATTATTCATATAATAATAATAATAATAATAATAATAATAATAATAATAATAACCTGTTTTGGTTATATTTAGCTACTTTTAATTGCAGGTCTCCAGACTGCGACCTACTGAGTTTTGTGAGCAGTGTCGCAAGGATGAAGTTGCTGAGCCTGACTCGCCCTCTCTTCTTTAGACGCGCCTTTAGAGATAAGTGCATCTTTACGATTTTTATTATAATGAAAAAGTTTTTGCTTTTGATCAGTTTTATTTCGTTAAGTAGTAATTTAAAGCTTTCTATAGATATATTTATCATGTCTGTGAGGCATCTATTCGCTGAATTTTGGTTCATTATTGTAAAGTGCTCCTGTTCAAGAGACGGCAGAATGTCCTACAAAGCGTCTCCACACAAGAAATAGATATAGCGCACATTTATCTTGGTTTAAAGTTTAAACATTGTTATATGCTTGAACTGTTTTATATCTATAGATTTTATTTTAGGCAAGTTGTGCAGGCAGCAAAATGGTTTTCACGCTAAAGTAAAAGAGCTTCTTAAACCAAAGAAGGTGAACATGATGGTATTCTCTCACCGGTAGCAAGTTTAGTGAAAAAAGTGAAGGTGACGTGACATACAGCCAAGTATGGTGACTCATACTCAGAATTCGTGCTCTGCATTTAACCCATCCAAAGTGCACACACAGCAGTGAAGGAACTCACTCACTCACTCACTCACTCACTCACTCACTCACTCACTCACTCACTCACTCACTCACTCACTCACTCACCTGAGGACTCTGAACTCTACTCACTCACTAAAACACACACACACACACACACACACACACACACACACACACACACACACACACACACACACACAGTGAACAGCCATTTATGCTGCGGCGCAGTTGGGGGTTAGGTGCCTTGTTCAAGGGCCAGCTCGAGACTCGAACCCACAACCTAGTCAAAGTCTCTAACCACTAGGCCACGACTAGGCCTTGTACTCTTAGTTTTATCTTTTAACAATTATCTTTTATTGCAAAACGAGATAAAAGTTCATCAGCATGCATTGATTAATAGCATGTTGTAGCAACAACAACAAAAAAACAAACAAATAAATAAATAAATAAAAAATACATGGCCGTGCTCTTGCGACCAACTAAGAAATTATTTGCAAAAGAGCGACCAATTGGAAGAATGAGTCTGCAGCCCTGAATTGCCCAGCTCCCCGTAAATAATCTAACACCCTCAGCACCTGCGTTCAAAATTCTCTGGCACCGCCCCTTACCGTACATTGATGTATTTTTGAAAAGCGAAAATTAAGTTTTTCCAACTCTAAACCCAGTCCCCAAGTACATTGGATTATAAAATAATAATAAAAAAAAAAAAATAGCAAAACGAATTGCGCGGTGGCCCCACCTCTTTTCAAAGCAGAGTTAAGCCATTGTTATTATCACAGTTGAAAATGCTTTACATTTACATTTACATCTAATCATTTAGCAGATACTTTTATCCAAAGCGACTTACAAATGAAAACAGTAGAAGCAATCAGACCAACGAGAGACCTACAACAGTAAACAAGTGCCATGACAAGTCTCAGTTAGTCTAGCGCAGTACACGTAGCTGTTTTTTAATAGAATAGAATAGAATAGAATAGATAAGTGCTAGAATTAGTTGGTCAAATTTTTTGAAAATGACTAAAGACTCAGCTGTTCGAATTGAGATTGGGAGGTCATTCCACCAGCTGGGTACAGTCCAGGAAAAGGTCCGTGAGAGTGATTTTGAACCTCTTTGGGATGGTACTACAAGGCGTTGTTAACTTGCAGAATGCAAGTTTCTGGAGGACACATAAGTTTGAAATAGTGAATTTAGGAATATTGGTGCCGTGCCAGTGGTCGTCTTGTAGGCAAGCATCAGTACCTTGAATTTGATGCGAGCAGCTACTGGTAGCCAGTGTAACCTGATGAGGAGAGGAATAACGTCAGCTCTTTTTTTGGCTCATTAAAGACAACTCTCGCTGCTGCATTCTGGAACAGTTGCAGAGGCTTGATAGAACACGAAGGCCCACCAAGAGAGCATTACAATAGTCCAGTCTGGAGAGAACAAGAGCTTGGACAAGAAGTTGTGCGGGTTGCTCTGACAGGAAGGGTCTGATCTTGCTTATGTTGTATAAGGCAAATCTGCAGGACTTGCTTGTACTATCATTATACAGCGACAGGATTCTTTGATGAATAGAAAGTTCGGAAGAACAGCATTTATTTGAAATAGAATTTATATATATATATATATATATATATATATATATATATATATATATATATATTATATATATAAATTCTATTTCAAATAAATGAAGGGTTAGGTGTAGGGTTGGTGTAGGGCGATAGAATATACAGTTCGTACAGTATAAAAACCATTACGCCTATGGGATGTCCCCACTTTTCACAAAAACAAACGTGTGTGTGTGTGTGTGTTTACTATAATTTTTATTAAATTAATGTATCCTTGAAGAACAAAAGTATACATTTTTTAAACAAACAAAATCATAGTAAACCCAAACTTTTGAATGGTAATGTCATGTATTTAATGCCAGAAGTTAACATCGTTAACATCACACTCTCTTGTCTCCTATGATTTCTTGTTTTGGTGCATCAGTTTTTTTTTTTTTTTTTTTTTTTTTTTTTAGTTTGTGACAAGAATTCAATACTGATTCATGCTCAAAATTCAGAAAAAAACGGTACTTTATTAATCACATCTTCCATGACTATCCTTTTCCCTTGATTTTGAGTGTGAATCAGTATTGAATTAATATTTTTAAAAACAAATTGTCACTGTCTCACATAATATCAAACATCCACACCAACACACATTTTACCAACATCTTATTAAAAAGCTAATCAAGGCCACAATCTGATCTTTATTCCACTTTATTTTTTATCAATAGAGGCCCTTTTTATTTATTGATTTATGTAGTCGTAAATAATAAGAATAAATTTAAGCAACATGTTTCTGCAGCAGTGTATGATTGTATCAGTTTACAATCAGACAGCATGGAGAATGTTGAACAGGGCAAGTTAAGACATGGATCATCACACCAGTATACAAAAATATGTCTACAGATAGGCCTTCGTTTATATAGGTTTATTTCATTTGTTACAGATAGTGATGTATTCAACAAATGATAACAACTTATAACAGAGACAGTTTTAAAGCATCGCAAGCTACAAATGAAAAGAACAAAGAACTGAAATCGATGTACATAACTAGCTGAAGTTTGCTGCGCTTTATCCTAACATTACACAAAGAATGTCTGCAATCATTCAGTCCCAACCCCCCCCCCCCCTCTATTTTCTTAAATGTCCCATACCTTTAAACCTGCTGATATGCAAGGAGCGTGAACTGAAATCCTCACGTCCAACTGGTTCTACTCGCAGGTCCGGAAAACTGTATGCTCCCCCAACTGAAACCGAAAAATCACATAAGACCGGTCAGAACACCAAACAAAGCCAGAGAAGGAATCGAGTTCAACAGATTTATTGTTACAGGCATATGCAGAGGGGGAGCCAGGTTATAGTGAAGTGCAGTTCTCAGATTGTGCACATATTATAGATGAGCATTAATACTGATGCAGAGCAGTATCATTTTGAACCTTATGTCCTTTGAAGGGTCAGCATACACTCATTAGATTAGATTAGATTAGATTCAACTTTATTGTCACTGCACATGTAAGGTACAAGGCAACGAAATGCAGTTAGCATCTAACCAGAAGTGCAATAAGCAGTAAGTACAGAATATACAAGGTCTACAATATGTACATTTTTATGTACATTTTACATATTTTTAAAAACAAAATGTCACTGTCTCACACAATATCAAACATCCAAACCAACACACATTTTACCAACATCTTATTAAAAAGCTAATCAAGGCCACAATCCGATCTTTATTCCACTTTATTTTTTTATCAGTAGAGGCCCTTTTTATTTATTGATTTGTGTAGTCATGAATAATAAGAAGAACTTTTAGAGAAAAAAAAGTGAAAGTTAAAGTGATGTGACATACAGCCAAAATAAAATATGAATATGTCTACAGATAGGCCTACGTTTACATAGGTTTATTTCATTTGTTACAGACAGTGATGTGTTCCACAAATGATAACAACTAATAACAGAGACAGTTTTAAAGCATTGCAAGCTACAAATGAAGAGAACAAAGAACTGAAATCCATGTATATACTGTAACTAGCTGAATTTGCTGTGCTTTATCCTAACATCCTATCCTAACACAACAAATATCGGCTGTAAAAGCCTGACTCCATCTGAGTGGGGGTACCTCTTCTATAGCCCCTTCTCTAGGAGTGACACAATCTCTTGACTTAAAATCGAGGCCTCCCAGAACGTACCGTCGTAGGAAGAACCTCGCTGAAAGGAGGTGGCCCTTTCTGAAATTGGATGGTGTAAACCGTGTCGAACGGTGTGTAGTACCCACTGTGAGACGTCGGGCAAGCATTTCCACGTGGCCCAATAGTCCACTAGGGGCTTTAGTCATTCTACTTTTGACGTATTCATCTGATTTTCCTGCATAGGGCCATGACATAACCATCCCTATCCATATCCATAACAGCAAGACATCCCGATGTCCTGTCGGGCCAGCCCACCACTCCAAGAGGGGGTCTTTTGAGGGCCGTCATAAACGGGCCGCGCTCCCATGACCCTTTGACTTTTCCTTGAACCCTGAGGGCTGGAATGTGCAGAGTATCTGAGGGAGTGCTCATCGTAAGGACTCAACCTGAAACTGCCCGAGGTGTAGTATGCAGCGGGACCATTAAAAATTTGAGTCAGGAGGCCACAATGAGAGAGGCGAATATGCTTGTGTGGTCGTCCTCACTCTCCAAAATAGAAGACAAGCAAAGGAATCAAGAACTGCTTTTGGGAGCCTGAGAACGAGAGGCCTTGGCCATCGAACTCAGATCTAACCGTTTACGTTGTCGTGGGCGAGCAGGTGGGCAAGATCTAGGGCCACAGTTCTTGCGAGGGGGTAATCTAGGCGATGGCTCATGGTATTTTTCAGAATCAGAATCAGAATCAGAAAGAGCTTTATTGCCAAGTATGCTTGCGCATACAAGGAATTTGTTTTAGTGACATAAGCTTCCAGTACACAAAAGACAACAACACACAGTCAAAAAAATAAAAAATAAAAACCCTTTGCAGATAAATAAGTGTATAAACAATTGTGCTATAAATGATAATGGAATTGGATTGAGTAAGATGCAGGGATGTACTAGGATGAGGGGTGACAAATAAATATAAGGATATTGCACATTTTTATTGTATAAGTGGGGAACATTTAACTGTTCATGAGGTAGATTGCCTGGGGGAAGAAACTGTTCTTGTGCCTGACTGTCCTAGTATTTGCGGCTCTGAAGCGCCGGTCAGATGGCAAGAGTTCAAAGATGGGGTAACTTGGGTGTGAGGGATCCATAGTGATTTTCTGAGCCCTTTTCCTCACTCTGGATGTATACAGTTCTTGAAGGGTGGTTAGGGGAGTACCAATAATCCTTTCAGCAGTCCGAACCATTCTCTGTAGTCTTCTGTGCACAGGACAGACTCAATGACGGCTGAGCAGAACTGTTTCAGCAGCTCCTGTGGCAGGTTAAACTTCCTCAGCTGGCGAAGGAAGTACAACCTTTGTTGGGCCTTTTTAACAATGGAGTCAATGTGATTGTCCCACTTCAGGTCATCTGAGATGGTGGTTCCCAGGAATCTGAATGACTCCACTGCAGCCACAGTGCTGTTCATGATGGTGAGTGGGGGGGAGTGCAGGGGGATTTCTCCTGAAGTCCACGATCATCTCCACTGTTCTGAGCGTGTTCAGCTCCAGGTTGTTAAGACTGCACCAGACAGCCAGCTGCTCAACCTCTTGTCTGTAAGCAGACTCGTCACCGTCCTGGATGAGACCGATGAGTGTGGTGTCGTCTGAAAACTTCAGGAGCTTGACAAAGAGGTCTTTTGAGGTGCAGTCGTTGGTGTACAGCGAGAAGAGCAGTGGGGAGAGAACACATCCCTGAGGGGCACCAGTGTTGGTGGAGCGGCTGTTTGACATGTATTTCTCCAGTCTCACTAGCTGTTGCCTATCTGTCAGAAAGCTGGTGATCCACTGACAGATAGAGCTAGGAACAGAGAGCTGGGTCAGTTTGGTCTGGTGGACTGTTGGGATGATGGTGTTGAAAGCCAAACTGAAGTCCACAAACCCTGGTTTGTCCTCCTCACATAAGTCCCTGTTTTGTCCAGATGTTGCAGGATGAAGTGCAATCCCATGTTGATTGCATCATCCACGGACCTGTTTGCTCGGTAAGCAAACTGCAGGGGGTCCAGTAAGGGTCAAGTGATGTCCTTCAGATAAGCCTGAACCAGTTTTTCAAACGACTTCATGACGACAGATGTTAGAGCCACAGGTCTGTAGTCGTTAAGTCCTGTAATCTTGGGTTTCTTTGGAATGGGGATGATGGTGGAGCGTTTGAAGCAGGAAGGCACTTCACACAACTCCAGAGATCTGTTGAAAATCTGTGAAAAGATGGGGGCCAGCTGGTCAGCACAGGTTTTCAAACAGGCTGGTGTAACGCCATCTGGGCCTGGTGCTTTTCTTCTTTTGTTTTTCCTGAAGACCTGGCGCACATTTATTTTCTGAACCTCGTGACGGCGCTGCAAAGAAGACAAGCATGCCTGATGCTCTACTTACCTAGCCCTGCGCAGGATGAGCTGACGAAATGCAGCAGACTGTTGTTTAGCTGATATAAACTTTTCCATGACAGTCGTGACTGAATCCCCAAGCAAGCCATCCTGAGAAATGGGGGCATCCAAAAGAAAAGTTTTGTCCTTTTCTTTAATGTCAGTGAGAGTGAGCCAAAGGTGGCGCTCAACTGACACTAAACCTGCCATGGATCTGCCTATTGCTTGAGCCGTGTGCTTGGTAGCCCTTTAGTTCTTTAACAGCCTCCGGAGTCAGGCCTTCTCCCTCGTCCAGCTCCTTAAGCACATCTGCTTGATAAGCCTGGAGTACACCCGTAGAAAGCCACAGCTTGTCCAGCGACCATATAAGATTTCCCGACCAAGGTGGACATAATTCTGCATGGCTTGGACGGCAACAGGGGGCGTGACTTCCAAGATGGAGCTGAGTTTGGCGCGAGATGTGCCGCGAGAGTCTTTTCTACGGCCGGCATCGCCGCATATCCATGTTCCGCCATTTTAGAAACCATGGCGAAATCAGCAGAGGCGGGATTAGTAATGCACACCTAAAAAGGTTACTTCCAGGACCTCGAAACCTCGTAGTGGAGGTCTTGGAAGAAAGGGAGAGGCCTACGGGGCTGAAATGGAGTGTGGCTAGACAGAAATCGATCATCCAGTTTCGACTGGGCCTGATTTTTTGTCGGCTCGCTATCCCATTCTAACCCCAACTAATCCACAGCACGTGTTACAACGTCTAACAGTTCGCTGTAAGACGGGGAGGTGTGCTTCTCCTGTCTGCTCGGAGGGAGAGAACTGCACACTTCACCCAAAAAAACCCTCCGAATCGGAGGCCGCTGTGGAGAGCACGTCTTCGTCACATGGCGTACAACCGAAAGACATCGTGTCACAAGCTTCTGTGGTAGGCTGCAAATTATCGTTGAGAAAGACAACGGGATCCCCGTAGCACTTGACTTGGAGAGAGTGAGAGAAAAGGTGAAAACTCTGTTGTCTCACCCTAGGCAACCGCAGAAACGGGATAGCGGGGCTTAGATGCAGGGCCTACTTCCTTAGGGAAGGCCACAAGGAGCGCAATACTTTTAGCCGCAGGCTATCAGAGTGTTGACAATTAGAAAGGCCGCTAAGCGCTGCTTGATCGTGGTGTAGGCCCAAACATTGCATGCACCTGTCATGAGTGTCTCCACCTGCGATGAACCTGTGACACGGCTCGACACATCTCCTGTAACTCATCGTGTCCGCTGAAGAGGAGTAAACTGCTCTTAGAAGGAAAATAGCTGAGAACACGACAACAAACGATTTCCTACGGGCGACAGATGATTCACTTCCTGAAGGAAATCTGATGAAATAGTGCACAGCACGCAGATATAGCTCACCTACGTGCGCGTTGGGGCGGTGCTAAGCGCTATTCGGCCAATGAATTGGTGTGATGGTATAAGGGCTTCAGACATTCGTCACACCGAATGTGATCCCAAAGCGATGACGTCATCGCAGCATCAAAGTGAACCTATGAGAAGGAACTAGCATCATATCACATACACAGAACTGTAAAGGTATTCATGGCAACCTGTCAAAATAAAAGTCTGGTTTAATTTGAAGAGATTCTGCCTATTACTATTTGTCAGTAGAATGTAAATAGCCTACTACTACTACTATTACTACTACTACAATGAAACACACATTATTTTTTAAGGAATAATCACACATCAACCAAAAAATAAATTAAAAATAACAACAAAAAAACTAAATTTAAAAAAAAAATAAATTTGCTTAATTTTCAGTTAAGAGGATTCCTTGATGAATAGAAAGTTCAGAAGAACACCATTTATTTGAAATATATATTTGTTTTACATTATAAATATAAATTAATGTATCCTAATTATAAATTAATGTATCCTTGAAGAACAAAATTATATATTTCTTAAACAAACAAACAAAATCATAGTAAACCCAAACTTCTGAAAGGTAATGTCATGTATTAAATGCCAGAATCAAGTTAAGAAATTTCTTTTTTGTTAGCTTTATTGTGTCATATTTTTATACAGCAAATTCTACAAGGACGTTAACATCACACTCTGATGTCTCCTATGTTGCCTTGTTTTAGTGCATCATTTTTTTTTTTGTAACAAGGATTCAATAGTAATTCATGCTCTAAATACAGGAAAACTTTACTTTATTAATCACATCCTCAATGACTATCCTTTCCCCTTGATTTTGAGTGTGAATCACTATTGAATTAATATTTTTAAAAACAAAATGTCACGTTCTCACATAATATCAAACATCCACACCAACACACATTTTACCAACATCTTATTAAAAAGCTAATCAAGGCCACAATCCAATCTTTATTCCACTTTATTTTTTATCAATAGACACCCTTTTTATTTATTGATTTATGTAGTCATAAATAAGAACTTTCAGTGAAAAAAAAAAGTGAAAGTTAAAGTGACGTGACATACAGCCAAGTATGGTGACCCATACTCAGAATTCTTGCTCTGCATTTAACCCATCCAAAGTGCACACACACAGCAGTGAACATATACCCGGAGCAGTGGGCAGCCATTTATGCTGCGGCGCCCGGGGAGCTGTTGGGGGTTAAGTGCCTTGCTCGAGACTCGAACCCACAACCTTAGGGTTAGGAGTCAAACTTTCTAACCACTAGGCCACAACTTCCCCAAGCAACATGTTTTAGCAACATTTTTCTGCAGCAGAGTATGATTGTATCATCATGTTGAACAGGGTAAGTTAAGACATGGATCATCACACCAGTATACAAAAATATGTCTACAGATAGGCCTAGGTTTATATAGGTTTATTTCATTTATTACAGGCAGTGATGTATTCAACAAATGATAACAACTTATAACAGAGACAGTTTTAAAGCATCGCAAGCTACAAATGAAAAGAACAAAGAATTGAAATCGATGTATATAACTAGCTGAAGTTTGCTGTGCTTTATACTAACATTACACAAACAATGTCTGCAATCAGTCAGGGACGAGTCTGCACAAAACGTGCACTGTAAACTAATAAAAACATTGTAAACTGTTACGAAATGATAAACAAATGTAGTTTGTGCAACGCTGGAAATATATTTTACCCCCTTTTTTCATACCTTTAAACCTGCTGATATGCAAGGAGCGTGAACTGAAATCCTCAGTTCCAACTGGTTCTACTCGCAGGTCCGGAAAATATTCATGTATGCTCCGCCCACTGAAACCGAAATGCTAGTAAGACCGGTCAGAACACCAAACAAAGCCAGAGAAGGAATCGAGTTAATTTGCATTTACATTTACATTTAATCATTTATCATTTAATTATTTTATAATTTTATCCAAAGCGACTTGACAATAAAAAAAGCGACAGCGACAAATGAGAACAATAGAAGCAATCAGACCAGCGAGAGAGCAATAACAGTATAAAAGTGCCATGACAAGTTTCAGTTAGTCTAGCACAGAACACGTCAAGAGGGTCTGGCTGCAGATTGTACTTGCACTCTCAGACTTGCATTCTCAGACTTGCATTCTCGGACACTTGCGCTTCCGCTAGTGACATCACTTGCAGTCTTTATTTTATATTTTGTTCTATTTAATTATTATTTTTTGTTTGAATCTCTCAACATTTTACAACAGTAGCCAGGTGTTGAAGAAAAGAAAAACTAAACTAAATTACAAAGTCGCTTGCAATCGCCACTTGCACTCTCAGCTACCTGCGACGTCACTTGCAGTCGACACAAATCATGCGTGTTGCCAATGGAGACAAGACACTGTGGTGATTAAACAATTAAAACTAATTTAATACCGTAAAAGTACAGCGTCCTGCAAGAAAAAGACAAGACCCGCAAATCCACGGCCACAAAACAGCAGAATATAAATGCAGTGCGCAAAGTCTCTCTCTAAGCGTCTTCCTCCCGTAGAAAAAACAAACACTTAATATGCTACTAAGATGCTATTAAAATATCAAATTCAATACAATTTATTAATATAATGAATAATTTATAAAACATGGCAAAACATGCACAAAACATGGCATAATGTGCCATAATAATAGACTAAGATGATAAAGACCAAACTCAATATGCTCCTCTTCATTATTCTAAAAGTGAAAAAGAAATAAAAAATAAAATAAAATATGCATAACTAATAGGTATGTACAGGCAAGCAGGTGAGCCCAGAATAAAAGCAACACGCAAAGTTTCGCGTTAAGCGTTTTTCCATATAGAATAACTGTCTACAACTCTTTTATATCATCTTTGTCCATTAAGCTAACGTTACATTACGTGTTTTATTTATAATGATTGGAAAATGTTTAACGTTAACGCATAACGCATTGATGCTTTTAATATCACTTAATGCATTTCATAATGCATATATATACAGACATATATTTGTTGGTCTGTATATACTTTAAGTCAACAGAAAGACATATAGGCTCCTGAATTGTCTTTATAGTCCATTATTATGCCACATTAAGCGTTTTGCTGTATTGGAGGACAAGTGAAAGTTTGCACATTGTGTTTATGGCCATCTGCTCGCCTTGTAGTAAATTAAATAATATATTGAATTTGATCTTTTAATTTCACTTTATGTAGGCCTATCTTAATACATTAAGCCATATTAAGTGTTTGATTTTTTTCCACGGGAGGAAATTAAACACTTAACGAGATACTTTGTGCATCGCGTTCATATTCTGCTGTTCTGTGGCCGCGGATTTGCGGGTCTTGTCTTTTTCTTGCAGGACGCTGTACTTTTACGGTACAAAATTAGTTTTAATCTTTTAATCACCACAGCGTCTTGTCTCCATTGGCAACACGCATGATTTGTGTCGACTGCAAGTGACGTCGCAGGTAGCTGAGAGTGCAAGTGGCGATTGCAAGCGACTTCGTAATCTTGTCTTCAACACCTGGCTACTGTTGTAAAATGTTGAGCGATTCAAACAAAAAGTAATCAACAAACAGAACAAAATAAAAAATAAAAAAAGACTGTTAGTGATGTCACTAGCGGAAGCGCAAGTGTCTGAGACTGCAAGTCACGTAGCTTTTTTTTTTTTTTAAAGAATAGAATAAACTAGATTAGAAAAGAAAAGGTAAGTGCTAGTATTAGTTCAACAGATTTATTGTTACAGGCATATGCAGAGGGGGAGCCAGGTTATAGTGAAGTGCATTAACCAGTTCTCAGATTGTGCACATATTATAGATGAGCATTAATACTGATGCAGAGAAGAAGGCCACGACTTCCCCAGTTGTACTTTTAGTTGTACTTTTCTTTTTGTATTGTTTTTCATTTTGAAAAGCTTATCTTTGCTGTGTGTCTCACATTATGCAATGGATGTTCTCTTTTATTTATTATTATTATTATTTGTATATGATTCCTCAGTGTTTGCTAAACTGTAAATTACTAGTCATTAGGCTATATAGCATACAGCATGTAGTGTAGGCCATGCCTCATCTTATTCGTTTTTGTTAATAAACGTTTTGATGGCTAGTTTGTCGAATCTTACTTTTTATTGCTATTGTGCATGTTATTTTTAAAATAACAATGAATCCACCTTTTTTTTTTTTTTTTGGCCTTAAAAGGTGAAAGGTGTATACGTGTAAGCAAAACAGACAATTATCTTTTATTTCAAAAGATCAAAAAAACCAAAAAAAAAAAATCCAAAGCATCCCAAACAACACATAAAAAATAGAAAAAGAGGGACTCCCATTCAGAAAATTCAAATCACAAATAATACCACTGATGAAAAAGAACGGGTTGAATGTCAACCACTTTCGTTTCCATATAACTATTAACTATGATAAAAGTTCATCAGCATGCATTGATTAATAGCATGTTGCAGCAACAAATAAATAAATAAATACACAGCCATGCTCTTGCGATTAACTAAGAAAATTATTGCAAAAGAGAGACCAATGGGAAGAATGAGTCTGCAGCCCTGAATTGCCCAGCTCCCCGTAAATAATCTAACACCCTCAGCACCTGCGTTCAAAATTCTTTGGCACCGCCCCTTGTACCGTACATCGATGTATTTTTGAAAAGCGAAAATTAAGTTTTTTTCCAACTCTAAACCCAGTCCCCAAGTACATTGGGTAATAAAAATAATAATTAAAAAAAAATAGCAAAACGAATTGCGCGGTGTCCCCCACCACTTTTAAAAGCAGAGTTAACCCATTGTTATTATCACAGTTGAAAATGCTTTACATTAACATTTACATCTAATCATTTAGCAGACACTTTTATCCAAAGCGACATACAAATGAAAACAATAAAAGCAATCAGACCAACGAGAGACCTACAACAGTATACAAGTGCCATGACAAGTCTCAGTTAGTCTAGCGCAGTACACGTAGCTGTTTTTAATAGAATAGAATAGAATAGAATAGAAAAGAATAGATAAGTGCTAGAATTAGTTAGTCAAGTTTTTTGAAAATGACTAAAGACTCAGCTGTTCGAATTGAGATTGGGAGGTCTTTCAACCAGCTGGGCACAGTACAGGAAAAGGTCTGTGAGAGTGATTTTGAACCTCTTTGGGATGGCACCACAAGACATTGTTAACTTGCAGAATGCAAGCTTTTGGATATACACTCACCTAAAGGATTATTAGGAACACCATACTAATACTGTGTTTGACCCCCTTTCGCTTTCAGAAACTGCCTTATTTTACGTGGCATTGATTCAACAAGGTGCTGAAAGCATCCTTTAGATATGTTGGCCCATATTGATAGGATAGCATCTTGCCAGTTGATGGAGATTTGTGGGATGCACATCCAGGGCATGAAGCTCCCGTTCCACCACATCCCAAAGATGCTCTATTGGGTTGATATAAGTAGACATTGCGGGCCATTTTAGTACAGTGAACTCATTGTCATGTTCAAGAAGCCAAATTGAAATGATTCGAGCTTTGTGACATGGTGCATTATCCTGCTGGAAGTAGCCATCAGAGGATGGGTACATGGTGGTCATAAAGGGATGGACATGGTCAGAAACAATGCTCACACCACCACCAGCATTCAAACAATGCCCAATTGGCACTAAGGGGCCTAAAGTGTTCCAAGAAAACATCCCCCACACCATTACACCTCCAGCCTGCACAGTGGTAACAAGGCATGATGGATCCATGTTCTCATTCTGTTTACCCTAAATTCTGACTCCACCATCTGAATGTCTCAACAGAAATCGAGACTCATCAGACCAGGCAACATTTTTCCAGTCTTCAACTGTCCAATTTTGGTGAGCTCGTGCAAATTATAGCCTCTTTTTCCTATTTGTAGTGGAGATGAGTGGTACCCGGTGGGGTCTTCTGCTGTTTGTAGCCCATCCGCCTCAAGGTTGTGCGTGTTGTGGCTTCACAAATGCTTTTCTGCATACCTCGGTTGTAACGAGTGGTTATTTCAGTCAAAGTCGCTCTTCTATCAGCTTGAATCAGTCGGCCCATTCTCCTCTGACCTCTAGCATCAACAAGGCATTTTCGCCCACAGGACTGCCGCATACTAGATGTTTTTCCCTTTTCACATCATTCTTTGTAAACCCTAGAAATGGTTGTGCGTGAAAATCCCAGAAACTGAGCAGATTGTGAAATACTCAGACCGGCCCGTCTGGCACCAACAACCATGCCACGCTCAAAATTGCTTAAATCACCTTTCTTTCCCATTCTGACATTCAGTTTGGAATTCAGGAGATTGTCTTGACCAGGACCACACCCCTAAATGCATTGAAGCAACTGCCATGTGATTGGTTGATTAGATAATTGCATTAATGAGAAATTGAACAGGTGTTCCTAATAATCCTTTAGGTGAGTGTACAGGTTTATTTCATTTGTTACAGACAGTGAAGTATTCAACAAATGATAACAACTAATTACAGACACAGTTTTAAAGCATCACAAGCTACAAATGAAAAGAACAAAGAACTGAAATCGATGTATATAACTAGCTGAAGTTTGCTGTGCTTTATCCTAACATTACACAAAGAATGTCTGCAATTAGTCAGCCTGGACGAGTCTGCACAAAACGTGCATTGTAAACTAATAAAAACATTATAAACGGTTACGAAATGATAAACAAATGTAGTTTGTGCAACGCTGGAAATATATTTACCCCCTTTTTTCATACCTTTAAACCTGCTGATATGCAAGGAGCGTGAACTGAAATCCTCATTTCCAACTGGTTCTACTCGCAGGTCCGGAAAATATTCATGTATGCCCCGCCCACTGAAACCGAAAAGCTAGTAAGACCAGTCAGAACACCAAACAAAGCCAGAGAAGGAATCGAGTTTATTTACATTTAATCATTTATCATTAAATTATTTTATCATTTTATCCAAAGCGACTTACAAATGAGAACAATAGAAGCAATCAGACCAGCGAGAGAGCAACAACAGTATAAAATTGCCATGACAAGTCTCAGTTAGTCTAGCACAGAAGACGTAGCTATTTTTCAAGAATAGAATAAAATAGATTTGAAAAGAAAAGGTAAGTGCTAGAATTAGTTCAACAGATTTATTGTTACAGGCATATGCAGAGGGGGAGCCAGGTTATAGTGAAGTGCATTAACCAGTTCTCAGATTGTGCACATATTATAGATGAGCATTAATACTGATGCAGAGAAGAAGGCCACGACTTCCCCAGTTGTACTTTTAGTTGTACTTTTCTTTTTGTATTGTTTTTCATTTTGAAAGGCTTATCTTTGCTGTGTACATCTCATTATGCAATGGATGCTCTCTTTTATTTATTATTATTATTATTATTATTATTATTATTGTGTATTTGATTCCTCAGTGTTTGCTAAACTGTAAATTACTAGTCATTAGGCTATATAGCATACAGTATGTAGTGTAGGCCATGCCTCATCTTATTCGTTTTTGTTAATAAACGTTTTGATGGCTAGTTTGTCGAATCTTACTTTTTTATTGTTATTGTGCATTTTAATTTAAAACCTTTAAACCTTTAACACCTTTTTTTTTTTTTTTTTTTTTTGCCTTGAAAGGTGAAAGGTGTATGCATGTAAGAAAAACAGACAATTATCTTTTATTGCAAAACGTGACAAGATCACGAAATCGAAAGTGAACGCATCCGAAGCCGGGCTTATAACATAGAAAGAGAGGGACTCCTATTCACAAAATTCATATCACAAATAATACAACTGATGAAAAAGAACGGGTTGAATGTTAACCACTTTCGTTTCCATATAACTATTAACTATGATAAAAGTTCATCAGCATGCATTGATTAATAGCATGTTGTAGCAACAAAATAAATAAAAAATAATAATAAAATAAATAAAAAATAAAAATAAAAAAATACACAGCTGTGCTCTTGCGATCAACTGAGAAATTGTTGCAAAAGAGCGACCAATGGGAGGAAAGAGTCTGCAGCCCTAAATTGCCCAACTCCCCGTAAATAATCTAACACCCTCAGCACCTGCGTTCAAAATTCTCTGGCGCCGCCCCTTGTACCGTGCATCGATGTATATTTGAAAAGCGAAAATTAAGTTTTTCCAACTCTAAACCCAGTCCCCAAGAGCAGCACACAGTTCGGAAGAGCAGCATTTAAAATAGAATTTACATATATATATGTGTGTGCGTGTGTGTGTGTGTGTGTGCTTACTGTAATTTTTTATTAAATTCATGTATCCTTGAAGAACAAAAAGTATACATTTTTTAAACAAACAAAATCATAGTAAACCCAAACTTTTGAATGGTAATGCCATGTATTTAATGCCAGAAACAAGTTAAGAAATTTCTTTTTTTAGCTTTATTATGTCATATTTTTATACAGCAGATTCTACAGGGACATTAACATCACACTCTCTTGTCTCCTATGTATTCTTGTTTTGGTTGTATCATTTTGTTTTTTGTTTTTTTGTTTTTTTTCAGGTTATAGTGAAGTGCATTAAACAGTTCTCAGATTGTGCACATATTATAGATGAGCATTAATACTGATAGAGAGAAGAAGGCCACGACTTCCTCAGTTAAACTTTTAGTTGTACTTTTCTTTTTGTTTTGTTTTTCATTTTGAAAAGCTTATCTTTGCTGTGTGTCTCACATTATGCAATGGATGCTCTCTTTTATACAACAATTTACCTATTTTTAAACACAATTATTATTATTAGTATTTGTATATGAGTCCTCAGTGTTTGCTAAACTGTAAATTATTAGTCATTAGGCTATATAGCATGTAGCCTACAGCATGTAGTGTAGGCCATGCCTCATCGTATTCGTTTTTGTTAATAAACGTTTTGAGCGCTAGTTTGTCGAATCTTACTTTTTTATTGTTGTTGTGCATTTTAATTTAAAATAACAATGAATCCACCTTCTTTTTTTTTGCCTTAAATGGTGAAAGGTGTATACATGTAAGCAAAACAGACAATTATATTTTATTGCAAAACGTGACAAGATCACGAAATCGAAAGTGAAAGGATCCGAAGCTGGGCTTATAACATAGAAAAAGAGGGACTCCCATTCACAAAATTCAAATCACAAATAATACCACTGATGAAAAAGAACAGGTTGAATGTTAACCACTTTCGTTTCCATATAACTATTAACTATGATAAAAGTTCATCAGCATGCATTGCTTAATAGCATGTTGTAGCAACAATAAAAAATAAAATAAATAAATAAATAAATTCATCGCCGTGCTCTTGCGATCAACTGAGAAATTATTTGCAAAAGAGCGACCAATGGGAGGAATGAGTCTGCACTCTGCAGCCCTGAATTGCCGAGCTCCCCGTAAATAATCTAACACCCTCAGCACCTGCGTTCAAAATTCTCTGGCGCCGCCAGTAGTTCATAACCGCTAGCAAATGTCATAATGATTAATGAGTTTGACCTTTGACATATTAATTATGTCCAGATGTGCACTTTGCCCTATTAATAATGTCCATATGCGGAACCCCTGGCGTGCGTGAAATCCATCCGTCATCCTTTGAGCTCCGCGAGGTGAAATGTGTTGTTTGTTCAGTGACCAAGTGATGAATGAGATCCCTGAAGAATGTGTTTGTAGATCTTATACACACATTCTCATATCTGGACTCATCTGCGGACACGTCTGTGCGTGTGGTACGTGACCGAGGTATCAGGTTACATTCCAGGGACACACTTAGATAAATAGACCATGTACACTTCTGTGGAGGATCAGAAAAGAGGTTTGAAATACATAGACATGGACCATTTATATGCACCTAAAACTCCCGAGAAGGATTGGGATGAAGAGATGATGGAAAATCTGACTTTGGCTCCAAGAAAACCGTACAATGCGAATCTGTATTTGACAAAGTTTCTCCACGAAAATACTGAATTTTTGAGAGACTAATTTTTTCTGATCAGCGGCCGCATATTCGGCTACATATTTCACAAACCATCTCGAACGGTAACGCTATACACATCTGACGAGACCAACGAATTTGTTCACGGTCAAGACCTCTGTCTGGTATTTCCTGAAAAAGACTGGCAATTATTTTTCAATCGTATCTGGAAAGATCTGAACGATTGTGGGGAAGAGCCTTTGTACACAGGGGAATGGGACGGCGCTACCCCAGATATCAGGTACAGAGTGATCGGTGATCATGCCCAAAAGACCCCGGACGATTGCGTGTACATTTTCTCCTGCAAAGACAAGACAAAGCTTAGCAGTTGTTCTGGGGATGACCAGCAAAAGGAATATCACGAAATGTTCACCCCTCCAATTGTTGTTCAAGTGGCGTGATCTCCATTTGCTGAGTGCACTTTTTTTTCGATCGTAAACAAAATGTTCAAGTGGTGTGACATGCGTGACGGATATAACAAAATTAAAACACAGCTTTTTCACCCCGAGACTTCCCCGTGCAGAAGTTCAGGGGTGTTGCCGTCCCCGCCCATTTACTACAACCATTATAAAGAACAGTAAGTACCACCCCACATCACATTTCCAACATGTCTCAAGAAGCCTCTTTACGAAGCAATTACGCTCCTTTCAACCTAGTTGTTCCTGATGATAATGCTATTGATTATATTACGACAGACGAACACCACACACCCGACCTGCACAAAGAATGCTTGGATAAATTCTGCACGGAGCTCGGATATCGCAACCTGAGCTATCTCAAGGATCTGTGCACTACCTCCTCGCACACAGGGTTCGACACCACAGACGGCTGCTTCAGTGGCACTGGGTTCAAAATAATAAAAGCCACGATCGTTCTGCTGCTACAGCGCATTATTGACAACAAACTGAGGGAAGAGTGTGAGGGTTTGCGCGACGGACCATCCGAGTCAGCTGCAACATTCCTGCCTGTTTGAGCCTGCGGCATACTATTTCGACTCACGTTTCGATGAGCTGTCCCGCAAACTCTTCAAACCCGATCTTCAGACTATTATAGACTTCACTCTACGCCACTGTGGTTTAATGACCAACAACATTCTGAGGATTCAAAGAACTACCGGTGCTATCCTGCACGAATTAAGAGACGAACCATTCATCGTAGCAAAACTGCAAGAAATCAGGGAGAAGCTGCTGGACGAATCCTACAAAAAAGTCGTTTACGACGCCGTCGATCTCTGGCAAAGCAGAGTTAGCGAGGTGCTATGTATGTGTACATATGTAACTGACGTATGTGTGAAGCTTGTTTCAAAAAATGAGTCAAACAAGGTCAGCGAAATGGTTGAAATTCTGGTCGACTACGTACTAGATCGGGGGTATATGTCCTGTGTAAATTGTCTTTACTGGTTAGACAGTCTGTAACATCATTCTATCAGTTTTATTATTATTATTATTACGACCAGTATACATTATGTAATCAATTTTTAATTTTATTCTTGTCATTCTGTAATCAATTTGCATTTTATTCATGTCATTATGTAACCATTTTTGAATTGTATTCTAGTCATTATGTAACCATTTTTGAATTGTATTCTAGTCATTGTGTATCCTTATTTTTTAATTTTATTCTCGTTCATTGTGTATTCAAGTTTTGAAATTTTATTTCTGTCACTATTTCTTTATTATTTTTTTTAATAAAAACCCGAAACGACGCACTTGTACTTGTTACTCTTTTGTAGAGGTTCGAAACGTCGACATGTCCGAGCTCATGAAAAAGGTCTATTACACTCCAGCTAACCCCGGCTCTTTAGGCGGTAAAAAACGGTTAAAAGATGCGGTGTTAAAGGATACAGGAGTCCGTCTGAGTGATAAGCAAGTCTCAGACTGGCTGGCTGGGGAGGATGCGTACACATTACACAGAACAGCTCCTTTAAACTACAAACGTAATAAAGTCATGGTGTATGGTATGAATATGCAGTTCCAAGCGGATCTAGTAGACATGTCGGCATACTCCAAGGAAAATTATAATAATAAATATCTGTTGACCTGTATCGACGTCTTTAGTAAGTACGCCTGGGCTCGAGCATTGAAGAATAAGAGCGGCGTCGAAGTTACTAAAGCATTCAAATCTATACTCGAAGAAGGACGCGTTCCAAAGAAATTGCAGACAGACCGTGGAACAGAATTTTTTAACAAGCATTTTCAAGATTTATTGAAAATGCACAACGTTCATCATTTTTGCTACGGCTACTGATTTGAAGGCCAGTGTTGTGGAACGATTTAATAGAACGTTAAAAAGTCGTATGTGGAGATTTTTATCAGCCACAAATTCACAGAGATACATAGATGTTTTGCAAGATATTATGCAAGGGTACAACACCAGTTTTACCATAGAAGTATTAAGATGAGACCGACGGACGTCGGCAAAGAAAATGAAGGTACCGTATTTCAAAACCTGTACGGAGGTATGAAGAAGAGCAAACATGTACTATTTAAATATAAAGTAGGGGATGTGGTCAGGATTTCTAAAGTGCGAGGACCGTTCGCCAAGGGTTATAAACAGAACTACACCGATTAATTTTTCACTATCTCCGTGTGTATCCCTCGTGACCCCCCGGTATATAGACTCTCTGATTATGACGGTGACGTTATCGATGGGGTGTTTTACGAAGAAGAGTTACAAAAAATAATCGTGAGCAAAAACAAAGCATTTAAGGTTGAAAAGATTTTAGGGGAGAAAAAACAGGGGCGATCTACATTAGTTTTAGTGAAATGACTAGGATGGCCTTCGAAATTTAATAGCTATATAGACAAAAAAACATTGGTGGACTTACAAAAGCCTTAAAAAGTACAAGCCTTTACCGAAAGAGACCATTTGAGTAAAGGTCTACCATGGATGATCGTGGTTTCTACGTCACGTTGCCGTGCAATGCGTCTTTGTCGGTTTATCCTGAAAATCATATATCTAGTTATACGACCAGGTTGGCGAAAAACTATAGACCTGAAAGGAGAGTGGCAAGTAGGACTCGTTGAAATTGAATATCCTAGAAACTGGTACACCTTTCAGGACGACGAGGAGAATTTCAACCTACACACTGCCCCACCCCCACCCCAGATACATGCTAATAAACCCGGCGAAGCTGTATTTAAAGAGATATCAGGGCTTTACGTATCGAGGAAGTTCCACATAAACGGAGGGTACTACGAGAACGTCCGTGCCGTGATCCGTAAGATAAACGAGATTATAGCCCCAACTGCAGTATTGGCTTTCGATCAGCTAATAAACAAAGTTCAAATGGTTGCAAAACCTAATGTTTGGATAAGCTTCTACAAGAAACTCGCTGCTATTTTAGGTACGAAACCTGAGGAAGCTTTAGGACGTTCGGCCTACCATGAAAACGCCGATTTTACAAAGAGCGTTATTACAGACGCACCTCATCAGGCCGATATCAACGGGGGATTCTATACAATGTACGTTTATACCGACATTATCGAATACCAGTCAGTGGGTGATTCCTACGTACCCCTTTTAAGATGCGTACATATAACTGGGGAAAAGAATGATATCGTCAGTGTTAGATACGACAAGCCCCATTACGCATCGGTCAACAAGTCTCATATCACGGACATCACTGTAGAATTAAAGGACGACCAAAACCGCGAAATACCGTTCTCTTACGGAAAAGTCATCGTAAAACTACACTTTAGACCCGCAAAACAAACTGGGTTTTAAAAAATAAAAAATGTCTCTTTACAACACCCAGGGGATGAATGTCGCTGATTACATTGACTATTATCGAAACCAAGCCGGGGGCGGACTACCCGGATATGCCGGCGGGGCTGTTATGTACGGAGCCGGCCTAGGAGGGCTTTTCAGAGGCTTGTTTAGGATGGCAGTGCCATTGTTAAAAAAGGGTTTCAACATAGCTAAACCTCACTTAAAAGCGGCTGCTAAAAATATAGTTTCCGACGTCGTCTCAAATGCTATGACCAGATCATATAACGGCGATCCTAAAGCTCAAGACGGATCGGGTCTTATGGTCATGGCCCATAAGAGATTGTCTAAATGACCGGTATAAGGAGGCGTGGCCTTTCGATAAAGAAAACAAAGCGAAGGTCCAATAAGCTCTCAGTTACCCCCAGAAACCGTAAGAAGACTAAGAAGCGAAACGCATCAGTTAAGAGAACCATAAAAACCATATTCTAACATGGCTTTACTGCATCGCATGTCAGAAGAGTGTATCAAGTCCGAGTTGGATTTATTCACAGTCCCGCTGACCCCCAGACAGTTATTGAGAAAAAAATGCATATTTAGAAGTGCCCTCCTTTATCGGCTATATCAGATTCGTCCCCTTTGGAGTTTTTTATCCCAGGAACCGGCGAAGACTACGTTGACCTAAATAACACTCTGTTGTTTCTACGCCTCAAAATCACAAGACCCAATGGTGCTGACATTGCAGACACTGCAAAGGTATCACTAATAAATTACCCTGGAGCCACTATATTTTCACAAGTCGACGTCAGTCTCGGTGACCGCCTGATTTCTCAGAGTTCGAGCACATATCCTTACCGATGTATCATCGAGAGCCTTCTCAACTACAGCAAAGATACACTGGAATCGCTTTTCTCAGCGGGTCTGTTTTACAAAGACACACCGGGTCAGATGAATGTAGATGAATGTAGATCCTGCTGTGTAGATCCAAGAGATGGATCTACACAGCAGGGAGTAAGGTTGTGGAACTGCTGGTACCTATTCACAGCGATATTTTCTTTCAAGAAAAATTAATGCTAAATGGCGTCGACATAAAAATACGAATGATCAGAGGCAAAGACGAATTCTGCCTGATGAACGACGAGGATGTTGGCTATAAATTAAACATCATGTCGGCTACACTTTTTGTCAAGAAAGTGACCGTATCACCGGCAGTAAGATTGGCACATGCCCAGGCCTTGCTCTCAACTACGGCCAAGTACCCGATAGATAGGGTGTGCCTGAAAAATTTCTCCATACCAGCAGGGTCCCGTGTATCAAATGAAAAAAAATTGTTTTTAGGGACATTACCTAAATCTATAGTCCTGGCTATGGTGGATAACGACTCTTTCACTGGTACCTACGATAAAAACCCATTCGCATTCAATCATTACGATTTGGAGTTCCTAGCCGTGCACGTCGACGGACAACAATTCCCCGCCAAACCTCTACAACCAGACTTTGCCTCAGGATCTGCCGTGCGTGAATTTTATCAGCTAGTGACCGCGACCGGGAGACATCTTAAAAATCAGGCTCTCTCTATCAATAGGGATGATTTTCTGAAAGGCTACTCGCTTTATGCCTTTAACCTTACGCCTGACGAAGATTGCGGTCAGCACATATCGCTCATCAAGTCCGGGAATATCAGACTCGAAGCGCGCTTCAAACAACCGTTACCGCATACTATCAACCTCATCGTTTATGCAGTGTTTGACAGCATCATCGAAGTGTCTAATCGCAGACAAGTACTGGCCAATTACTACTGAGCGGAAAATGAACACATTGCAACTCACGGCTATCATGGACAAAATTTCATGTAGCACTCATTTTCTAGGTGTCCTCCCAAGCGATCATCTGCCTGAAAGCCCATTAAGGAGCTTACCGTCGATGACTATTGTTAACACCGACACTTCAAGCCAGCCAGGCAAACATTGGTTGGCCATTTATTTAACTAAAGACGGTACAGGGTGTTTCTTTGATAGCTTTGGAAATGCTCCTGACTGCGACCGCTTCCCGATCACCATCAAAAACTTTTTAACATCCAATGCCCCCGTTGTCTTATATTCTACCAAAAGGGTTCAGGATTTTACATCGGATGCATGCGGACAGCACTGTGTGTTTTTCCCATATCACCTAGCCAGGGGACGAGACTATAACTGTCATGAATTTGTACAGCAACGATTATATTAAAAATGATAAAATGGTGTCACTCTTTGTGAAAAGACTAAGATCTAATGCCTGTAATGAAAAAATGTTTCCGTGTATTCAGTGTGTGCAAACGTGTTCATGTCCTTTGAAGGGTCAGCATACACTCATGACTATGACTAGGGAGGGGGAAGGAACAAACAACAACAAAAAAAAAGAAAAGAAAACCGCTTTCTTCCCGTAGCGGGAAAAGGGAAAAAGATATAAAGAAAAAAAATAAACAAATCGTAAACGTGTCTAAAAAAAAAAAACACAGCACCTGTACATTCATACACATTTACACCTCTACACACATTCAAGAGAACAGCAGCTGACAATCGGATTGTGGCAGCCTCTAAAAAACAAACAAACAAAAAAAAATTCAGTTGAGAGCTCTGTGCGCCTAAAATTCATAATAAGTCAGTCTATTACATATAGCTGTTAAACACACGCACCCCACGCCGATAACATTACTGAGAGAAAAAGTCCTCTACCCTTACCCCCTTTCAGCAAAGACAATGAAGCACATAACTGCATTACAACGTTTTTAACAAACACATAATAATCATAGCCATAACATACCTGCCTACAATCTAGCAATTGGGTAAGCAGACAGTGTTCCGGCACTTCCCAGGGTCACGGAGCACTCCTCTGTGCTCGTCAGTCTAGGCATTCCAAATGTGTTGTTTCGGAAGCGTGCACACACACAAAACAATAGCGCCGCTGGCAAACACTCTGCAGCCCCTTAACCCAATCAAAAACAATAAGATCGCACTCAGTGCACTGAAACCCAAATAATAATAATTAGTCATACAACACGGATTGTTTGGACATACCTTGCGCTACAATCAGCACCCCGAAACACTGCTGCACTCTGACACGTTAGCAGCTAACTACAGTGTATCGCTCCCGGCATGAGGACCCCAGGTGCCTATAAACCTGCCTGTTCTCAATTTCCGACCACTCCCACCCAGGTACCATAGCAACCCGAGAGGGAGTGAAAGCGATTGGAAGCCAGTGACAGAGGGAAAAGAGAGAGGGCAACATAGAATGCCTCGAACTCACAGGCTACATATGTGGGTGTGGACACCAACAAACAAAAAAACATAAATTCCAACAAACAGTATGGCCTTATGATTTCCACGATGCGGACAACACGGATGGAATCACGGAATCCTGTCAGAAAAACTGTATTCACACTTTAACGTGGATTGTCATGGAATTTATCAAATTTTGAATGAATTTAAAAAAGTAGGTCATTAAACTTAAATCAAATCGCAATATGGACTAGTATCTGTAAACATTAAGCTGCATGATAATAATCCTGCATGTTCTGCTTGTCTCTGTTAATAAATGTGGCACAGACTCGCGGTTTCATTTACTACACACATAGCCTACTGAAGCGCAATATCTCCATAACTGCTCCGAGAGTCACTTCATGAGCGTTTGACCATTTGATTTGAGTAAAACATCTCAGTTACGTATGTAACCTTGGTTCCCTGAATAGGGAACGAGATGCTGCGATGACATCATCGCTTTGGGAACACCTTCGGTGTGACGAATGTCTGAAGCCGCAATAGCGCTTAGCACCGCCCCAACGCACACGTAGACGAGCTATATCAGCGTGCTGCACGCTATTTCATCAGATTTCCACCTATTTATGAAGGAATCGCTATCAAAGGTACGGAACGTCCCACATAGCAGCACCTCTTCCCTATTCATGGGCCAGAGCATCTACACCTAGCGGTGATGGGGGGAGACAGGGAAAACCAGAGCAGGCAGTGCGTAGTCATGCTCGAAGCAAACAAGTACACTTCCGCTTGGCCGAACTTCTACCATATGAGATCCACCCCCTGGGGGTGCAATCTCCATTCTCCCCCCTCCAGACCCTGTCTCGATAGGAAAACTGGACGCCCTATCTTGAACTGACTTCGACAAGCCTGTACTGACTGTACACGTGCAGGAGACAGGGGTGCCCACGCATCATGCACTAATCCAAGTCCACCCCCAAAAAGGTTGTTTGCTGACACGGCAGCAGGACACTCTTTTGTAGGTTCATCCGTAACCCAAGGCTCCTCAGATGATCGAGTACTAAATCTCGATGTGACAGTGCCTGATCCTGAGATTGAGCTAATGTTTGCCAATCACTCAGGTAGTTCAAAATTCTGACGCCTTTGGAGCCGCAACGGGGCCAGAGCTGCATCCATACATTTTGTAAACGTTCGAGGAGCCAAAGCTAGTCCGAACGGAAGGAACACAAAATTGTGTTTCAACTGTGATTCAGCTTCTTTAGCTGACTTTTCTATTTTAGCTTTAGACTCTCTTTCTGCATCATTCAGCATGTACTTTAGCAGCTGCTGCTTTAGCCCGTGCACGGATTACTGCACTGCTAGATGACGCAGATGAGTGAGAACTTCCACTTGCGACAGAAGACTTAGCACGTTTTCCTTTCCATCTTGTCACGATGTTCAACACTAACTTCTCTGTCTTTTCACTGTGCTGTCCTCACTGCAGTGTAGCAACTGTAGCTATACAGCCAGCTAACTCTGATGCAAAATGACGACAAGTCGTAGTGAGCGATTTCTTGCTGTTTACTGTGGCTTTTCAACATCATCTTACATGACAGAGTGAAAACTGTAACAAAGGAAAAAAGTTTGAATGTTTTAACAAATCTTGTCTAATGAAATATACCTGTATCTACATGTAAATAAAACTGTAACTATGTTTGGTCTTTTCTTTTTAAACAGTTTTTAACATTAACTTATTAACATAATGAATTTTGTACTTACGACATTGCTTCTAGTGCTAACAACAGATGGATTACATGTGCACACATACTGTCACCTTCCTTTCTTCCATACAGGAAATAACCTCTAACCCCGAACTCCAGGTCTACATTGTATCAAAATAAAAGTCCTTAACATTTTGCCTTAATGGCAACACACTCACCTACGTGCATGTTGGGGCAGTGCTAAGCTATTCGGCCAATGAATTGGCGTGATGGTATAAGGACTTCAGACATTCATCAAACCGAAGGTGTTCCTAAAGCGATGACGTCATCGCAGCATCAAAGTGAACCTATGAGAGGGAACTAGCATCATATCACATACACAGAATTGTAAAGGTATTCATGGCAACCTGTCAAAATAAAAGTCTGGTTTTAATTTGAAGAGATTGTGCCTATTGCTATTTTTCAGTAGAATGTAAATAGCCTACTACTACTACTACTACTACTACTACTACTACTACAATGAAACACACAATATTTTTTAAAGGAATAATCACACATCATTTCTTCCAGGTTTTAATTTTAACAGTAAATCCCCTTTGTTTGCCAAAAAATAAAATTTGCTTAATTTTCAGTTAAGAGCATTTCTTGATGAATAGAAAGTTCAGAAGAACAGCATTTATTTGAAATATATATTTTTCTTTACAATATAAATATAAATTAATGTATCCTAATTATAATAATGTATCCTTGAAGAAGAAAATTATATATTTCTTAAACAAACAAAATCATAGTAAACCCAAACTTTTCATGGTAATGTCATGTATTAAATGCCAGAATCAAGTTAAGAAATTTCTTTTTTTTTAGCTTTATTATGTTCATATTTTTTATACAGCAGATTCTACAAGGACGTTAACATCACATTCTCTTGTCTCCTATGTTGTCTTGTTTTGGTGCATCAATTTTTTTTTTTTTATTCTTTTTTTTTGTAACAAGGATTCAATAGTGATTCATGCTCAAAATTCAGGAAAACTTTACTTTATTAATCACATCCTCAATGACTATCCTTTTCCCTTGATTTCGAGTGTGAATCACTATTGAATTAATATTTTTAAAAACAAAATATCACGTTCTCACATAATATCAAACATCCACACCAACACACATTTTACCAACATCTTATTAAAAAGTTAATCAAGGCCACAATCCAATCTTTATTCCACTTTATTTTTTTATCAGTAGACGCCCTTTTTATTTATTGATTTATGTAGTCATAAATAATAAGAACTTTCATTAAAATAAACCATCAAAGCTAAAGTGACGTGACATACAGCCAAGTATGGTGACCCATACTCAGAATTCTTGCTCTGCATTTAACCCATCCAAAGTGCACACACACAGCAGTGAACATATTCACAGAGCAGTGGGCAGCCATTTATGCTGCGGCGTTGGGGGTTCAGTGCCTTGATCAAGGGCACCTCGTTTGTGGTATTGACAGCTCGAGACTCGAACCCACAACCTTAGGGTTAGGAGTCAAACTGTCTAACCACTAGGCCACGACTTCCGCAAGCAACAAGTTTTAGCAATATTTTTCTGCAGCAGTGTATGATTGTATCAGTTTACAATGCATGGAGCATGGAGACAGCATGGAGAATGTTGAACAGAGTAAGTTAAGACATGGATCATCACACCAGTATACAAAAATATGTCTACAGATAGGCCTACGTTTATATAGGTTTATTTCATTTGTTCAACAAATGATAACAACTTATAACAGAGACAGTTTTAAAGCATCGCAAGCTACAAATGAAAAGAACAAAGAACTGAAATCGATGTATATATCTAGCTGAAGTTTGCTGTGCTTCATCCTAACATTACACAAAGCATGTCTGCAATCATTCAGTCTGGGACGAGTCTGCACAAAACGTGCACTGTAAACTAATAGAAACATTATAAACGGTTACGAAATGATAAACAAATGTAGTTTGTGCAACGCTGGAAATATATTTACCCCCTTTTTTCATACCTTTAAACCTGCTGATATACAAGGAGCGTGAACTGAAATCCTCAGTTCCAACTGGTTCTACTCGCAGGTCCGGAAAACTCATGAATATTCATGTATGCTCCCCCCACTGAAACCGAAAATCTCGTAAGACCGGTCAGAACACCAAACAAAGCAAGAGAAGGAATCGAGTTCATTTACATTTAATCATTTATCATTTAATTATTTTATCATTTTATCCAAAGCGACTTACAAATGAGAACGTTAGAAGCAATCAGACCAGCGAGAGAGCAACAACAGTATAAAAGTGCCATGACAAGTCTCAGTTAGTCTAGCACAGAACAGGTAGCTTTTTTTTTTTTTTTTTTTTTTTTTTTTTTAGAATAGAATAAAATAGATTTGAAAAAAAAAAAAAAAACGTAAGTGCTAGAATTAGTTCCACAAATTTATTGTTACAGGCATATGCAGAGGGGGAGCCAGGTTATAGTGAAGTGCATTAACCAGTTCTCAGATTGTGCACATATTATAGATGAGTATTAATACTGATGCAGAGAAGAAGGCCACGACTTCCCCAGTTGTACTTTTCGTTGTACTTTTCTTTTTGTTTTGTTTTTCATTTTGAAAAGCTTATCTTTGCTGTGTACATCACATTATGCAATGGATGCTCTCTTTTATTTATTTATTATTATTATTATTATTATTATTATTATTATTATTATTGTGTATTTGATTCCTCAGTGTTTGCTAAACTGTAAATTACTAGTCATTAGGCTATATAGCATATAGCATACAGCATGTAGTGTTGGCCATGCCTCATCTTATTCGTTTTTGTTAATAGACGTTTTGATGGCTAGTTTGTCGAATCTTACTTCTTATTGTTATTGTGCATTTTAATATAAATAACAATGAATCCACCTTTTTTTTTTTCTTAAAAGGTGAAAGGTGTATACATGTAAGCAAAACAGACAATTATCTTTTATTGCAAAACGTGACAAGATCACGAAATCGAAAGTGAAAGCATCTGAAACCGGGCTTAAAACATAGAAAAAGAGGGACTCCCATTCACAAAATTCAAATCACAATTAATACTACTGATGGAAAAGAATGGGTTGAATGTTAACCACTTTCATTTCCATATAACTATTAACTATGATAAAAGTTCATCAGCATGCATTGATTAATAGCATGTTTTAGCAACAAAAAATAGACAAATACATAAATAAATAAATAAATGAATAAAATTAAAAATACACAGCTGAGAAATTATTGCAAAAGAGAGACCAATGGGAAGAATGAGTCTGCAGCCCTGAATTGCCCAGCTCCCCGTAAATAATCTAACAACCTCAGCACCTGCGTTCAAAATTCTCTGGCACCGCCCCTTGTACCGTACATCGATGTATTTTTGAAAAGCGAAAATTAAGTTTTTCCAACTCTAAACCCAGTCCCCAAGTACATTGGGTTATAAAATAATAATAAAAAAACCTAGCAAAACGAATTGCGCGGTGTCCCCACCACTTTTCAAAGCAGAGTTAAGCCACTGTTATTATCACAGTTGAAAATGCTTTACATTTACATCTATGACAATTTAGCAGACACTTTTATCCAAAGCGACTTACAAATGAGAACAACAGAAGCAATCAGACCAACGAGAGACTTACAACAGTATACAAGTGCCATGACAAGTCTCAGTTAGTCGAGCACAGTACACGTAGCTGTTTTTTTAATAGAATAGAATAGAATAGAATAGAATAGAATAGAATAGAATAGATATGTGCTAGAATTAGTTGGTCAAGTTTTTGAAAATGACTAAAGACTCAGCTGTTCAAATTGAGATTGGGAGGTCATTCCACCAGCTGGGCACAGTCCAGGAAAAGGTCAGTGAGAGTGATTTTGGACCTCTTTGGGATGGCACCACAAGGCGTTGTTAACTTGCAGAATGCAAGCTTCTGGAAGGCGCATTAGTTTGAACTAGAGAGTTTAGGTATATTGGTGCAGTGCCAGTGGTCGTCTTGTAGGCTAGCATCAGTACCTTGAATTTGATGCGAGCAGCTACTGGTAGCCAGTGTAACCTGATGAGGAGAGGAGTAACGTCAGCTCTTTTTTGGCCCATTGAAGACCACTCTCGCTGCTGCATTCTGGATCAGTTGCAGAGGCTTGATAGAACATGAAGGCCCGCCAAGAGAGCATTACAATAGTCCAGTCTGGAGAGAACAAGAGCTTGGACAAGAAGTTGTGTGGGTTGCGCTGATAGGAAGGGTCTGATCTTCCTAATGCTGTATAAGGCAAATCTGCAGGACTTGCTTGTACTACCATTATACAGCGACAGGATCCCTTGATGAATAGAAAGTTCGGAAGAGCAGCATTTGAAATAGAATTTATATATGTGTGTGTGTGTGTGTGTGTGTGTGTGTGTGTGTGTATGTGTGTGTGTGTGTGTGTGTGTGTGTGTGTGTGTGTGTGCGTGTGTGTTTACTGTAATTTTTAATTAATGTATCCTTGAAGAACAAAAAGTATACATTTTTTAAACAAACAAAATCATAGCAAACCCAAACTTTTGAATGGTAATGTCATGTATTTAATGCCAGAAACAAATTAAGAAATTTCTTTTTTAGCTTTATTATGTCATATTTTTATACAGCAGATTCTACAGTGACATTAACATCACACTCTCTTGTCTCCTATGTTTTCTTGTTTTGGTGCATCAGTTTTTTTTTTTTTTTTTTTTTTTATTTTGACAAAAAAACAAAACACATACACACTCAAAAAACACAAAAAAAAAGGTACTTTAATTAATCACATCTTCCATGACTATCCTTTTCCCTTGATTTTGAGTGTGAATCAGTATTGAATTAATATTTTTAAAAACAAATTGTCACTGTCTCACATAATATCAAACATCCACACCAACACACATTTTACCAACATCTTATTAAAAAGCTAATCAACGGCCACAATCTGATCTTTATTCCACTTTATTTTTTTTATCAATACTTTTTATTTATTGATTTATGTAGTCGTAAATAATAAGAATAAATTTAAGCAACATGTTTCTGCTCTGGCCCAGCAGTGTATGATTGTATCAGTTTACAATCAGACAGCATGGAGAATGTTGAACAGAGTAAGTTAAGACATGGATCATCACACCAGTATACAATATGTCTACAGATAGGCCTTCGTTTATATAGGTTTATTTCATTTGTTACAGGCAGTGATGTATTCAACAAATGATAACAACTTATAACAGAGACAGTTTTAAAGCATCGCAAGCTACAAATGAAAAGAACAAAGAACTGAAATCGATGTATATAACTAGCTGAAGTTTGCTGTGCTTTATCCTAACATTACACAAAGCATGTCTGCAATCATTCAGTCTGGGACGACTGCACAAAACGTGCACTGTAAACTAATAAAAACATTATAAACGTTTACGAAATGATAAACAAATGTAGTTTGTGCAACGCTGGAAATATATTTACCCCCTTTTTTCATACCTTTAAACCTGCTGATATGCAAGGAGCGTGAACTGAAATCATCAGTTCCAACTGGTTCTACTCGCAGGTCCGGAAAATATTCATGTATCCTCCCCCTACTGAAACCGAAAATCTCGTAAGACCGGTCAGAACACCAAGAACAACAAAAGAAATAAACTACATTCACATTCACATACAACAACTAATCATTTACCATTTAATTATTTTATAATTTTATCCAAAGCGACTTACAAATGAGAACAATAGAAGCAATCAGACCAGCGAGAGAGCAACAACAGTATAAAAGTGGCATGAAAAGTTTCAGTTAGTCTAGCACAGAACACGTAGCTTTTTTTTTTTTTTTTTCAAGAATAGAATAAACTAGATTAGAAAAGAAAAGGTAAGTGCTAGTATTAGTTTCAACAGATTTTATTGTTACAGGCATATGCAGAGGGGGAGCCAGGTTATAGTTAAGTGCATTAACCAGTTCTCAGATTGTGCCACATATTATAGACGAGCTTTAATACTGACCACAGAGAAGAAGGCCACGACTCCCCAGTTGTCCTTTAGTTGCACTTTTCTTTTTGTTTTGTTTTACATTTTGAAAAGCTTATCTTTGCTGTGTGTCTCACATTATGCAATGGATGTTCTCTTTTATTTATTATTATTATTATTTGTATATGATTCCTCAGTGTTTGCTAAACTGTAAATTATAAGTCAGTAGGCTATATAGCATATAGCCTACAGCATGTAGTGTAGGCAATGCCTCATCTTATTCGTTTTTGTTAATAAACGTTTTGATGGTTAGTTTGTCAAATCTTACTTTTTTATTGTTGTTGTGCATTAAAATAAAAAAACAACAAATAAACCATCTTTATTTTGTTATTTTTTTTTAAAATAATTTTAATTTTTAATTTTTGCGCCTTAAAATGTGAAAGGTGTATACATGTGAGCAAAACAGACAATTATATTTTATTGCAAAACGTGACAAGATCACAAAATCAAAAGTGAAAGCATCCGAAGCCTGGCTTATAACACAGAAAAAGAGGAACTCCCATCCACAGAATTCAAATCACAAATAATACCACTGATGAAAAAGAACGGGTTGAATGTTAACCACTTTCGTTGCCATATAACTATTAACTATGATAAAAGTTCATCAGCATGCATTGATTAATAGCATGTTGTAGCAACAACAAAAATAAATAAATAAATAAATAAATAAATAAATAAATAAATACACAGACGTGCTCTTGCGATCAACTGAGAAATTATTTGCAAAAGAGCGACCAATGGGAGGAATGAGTCTGCAGCCCTGAATTGCCCAGCTCCCCGTAAATAATCTAACACCCTCAGCACCTGCGTTCAAAATTCTCTGGCGCCGCCCCTTGTACCGTGCATCGATGTATTTTTGAAAAGCGAAAATTAAGTTTTTCCAACTCTAAACCCAGTCCACAAGTATATTAGGTTATGAAATAATAAATACAAAAAAAAAAAACCTAGCAAAACGAATTGCGCAGTGTCCCCACCACTTTTCAAAGCAGAGTTAAGCCACTGTTATTATCACAGTTGAAAATGCTTTACATTTACATCTACATCTAATCATTTAGCAGATACTTTTATCCAAAGCGACTTACAAATGAAAACAGTAGAAGCAATCAGACCAACGGAAGACCTACAACAGTAAACAAGTGCCATGGACAAGTCTCAGGTAGTCTAGCGCAGTACACGTAGCTGTTTTTTTAAATAGAATAGAATAGAATAGAATAGATAAGTGCTAGAATTAGTTGGTCAAGTTTTTTGAAAATGACTAAAGACTCAGCTGTTCGAATTGAGATTGGGAGGTCATTCCACCAGCTGGGCACAGTCCAGGAAAAGGTCCGTGAGAGTGATTTTGAACCTCTTTGGGATGGCACCACAAGGCGTTGTTAACTTGCAGAATGCAAGCTTCTGGATATATAGGTTTATTTAATTTGTTACAGATAGTGATGTATTCCACAAATGATAACAACTAATAACAGACACAGTTTTAAAGCATCGCAAGCTACAAATGCAGAGATCAAAGAACTGAAAGCGATGTATATAACTAGCTGAAGTTTGCTGTGCTTTATCCTAACATTACACAAAGAATGTCTGCAATCATTCAGTCCCCCCAACCCCCCCCCCCCCCCCCTCTTTTTTTTTTTTAATGTCCCATACCTTTAAAGCTGCTGATATGCAACGAGAGCGTGAACTGAAATCCTCACGGTCCAACTGGTTCTACTCGCAGGTCCGGAAAACTGTATGCTCCCCCAACTGAAACCGAAAAATCACATAAGACCGGTCAGAACACACACAAAGCCAGAGAAGGAATCGAGTTCAACAGATTTTTCATTGTTACAGGCATAATGCAAGGGGGAGCCAGGTTTATAGTGAAGTGCAGGTTCTCAGATTGTGCACATATATTATAGATGAGCATTAATACTGATGCAGAGCAGTAGCATTTTGAACCTTATGTCCTTTGAAGGGTCAGCATACACTCATTAGATTAGATTAGATTAGATTCAACTTTATTGTCACTGCACATGTAAGGTACAAGGCAACGAAATGCAATGAGCATCTAACCAGAAGAGCAATAAGCAGTAAGTACAGAATGTACAAGGTCTACAATATGTACAATAACTATACAGATAAGTATTATGGACATAATTTACAGATTTTACATTTTAAATACTATCAGCATGATATACAGATAGGTGTACTAAGAACATACTATACAGATGGAATATGTGAAAGTGTACACTATAGGCAGAACTATGAACATATGAACATAATTTACACTATTGCAATGGAAAGTAAAGTGCATAGAAAATATTTCAGTGTGCAAATGGGTTATTCTGTGTATCTGGATGAACAGACAGTAGTGCAAGTAATAACCAAGTTTACTGTTTTTGCTTGTTGTAAATAAATAATAATAAATAAATCAATCGGGCAGATGTAGTGATGAAGTGGGGGAGGAGTCTGGTGTGTATGGTGTGGGGGGTGTTAGCCGCAGAGTTCAGTAAGGAGACAGCTGTAGGGAAAAAGCTGTTCCTGGATCTGCTGGTCCTTGTCCTGAGGCTCCTGAAGCGCCTCCGTGAGGTCATGAGGGTTAAACCAGTCCATGGTCAGGGTGAGAGAGTCCTTAAGAATGCTGCGAGCTCTACGTAGACAGCGTTTCCTCTGGATTGTCCCTCACTAGCAGGGAGTGGTGTTCCTGTGATGCGTTGGGCAGTTTTCACCACCCTCTGCAGTGCTTTGTGGTCAGCCACTGAGCAGTTCCCATACCAGACTGTAATACAACTGGTCAGGATGCTCTCGATCGCACACCGGTAAGAGTTCACCACTATGGCTGAAGACAGTTGGTTTCTTCTTCAGTGTTCTGAGGAAAGAAGAGGCGTTGGTGAGCCTTCTTGACCAGGCTGGAGGTGTTTGTGGTCCAGGACAGGTCCTCCATGATGGTGGTTCCCAGGAACGTGTTAAGTGTGATGGTGGTGGAGTGGGTGTGGCCTGACCTAACATGCTGAGGTCTGTTGGTCAGAAAGTCCATGATCCAGTTGCAGAGGGAGGTATTAATGTCCAGGTCTCCAATTTTGTGGTCCAGCTTGGAGGGAATGACGATGTTAAATGCTGGAACTGAAGTCAACAAACAACATCCGAACATATGTGTTTGTTATTGTCCCCCCCCCCCCCCAGTGTGTGAAGTGCAGAGTGCAGCACTGTGCATACTGCATCCTATGTGCTCCTATTTCTGCGGTAAGGCAAATTGGTGTGGGTCCAGTGTGGGTGGAGGCAGTCTTTGAGGTGTGCTAGGACTAATCGCTCAAAGCACTTCATAATGATGGGTGTGAGTGCTACGGGGCGGCGATAGTCATTCAGGCACATCGGTTGAGGATCGGCACAAACTGGCACAATGGATGTGGACGTAAAACATGTTGGCACAGTTGCTTGGGTGGGACAGGTTGAAAATGTCTGTGAAGACCCCCTGCAAGCTGCTCTGCACATTGCTCTAAGCACACGTCAGGAATAACCGTCCGGTCCGGCAGCCTTGTGTGCAAATTGATCCCGTCTCAATGCAGTGTGGACTCTCTGTGGAGGTGAGTTTTGAGGGGTTGGCGTTCTGCTGAGTGTGTGGTTTTGGTGGACGGCTCCTTGCTGTCGCTGTTGAAGCGAGCATTAAAAGTCATTTAGCGAGGCTCGTTAAGGAAGGAGACGTCCGTGAACCGTTGGAGCGGAGTTGCTTGGCTTGTAGTCACTGATGACATGGATGCCCTGCCACATGCGGCGGGGGTCCAGAGTTTGAAAAAGTGTTCCTCTACCTTCAGCCTTGTAGCAAGTACTTTGGCGCTTTTTGGATGCCCCTTTGTCAGGTTAGCCCTGGTTGTACTGTAGGCCTGAGCGTCCATCTGACCTGAAGGCCAGTGTTTTGCGGGCTTTCAGCAGAGTCGCGCACCTCCTTGTTTCATCCATGGCTTCTGATTAGGGTATGTTTTCGTGATCTGTGTTTTCAGTTGTAACACTGTCAATGGTGGTGTTTTGATTGTGATTCAGTACAGAGTAGGTATAGGATGTCTATGTCCGTGTGAGAGCCAACAGGCAGCCTGAGAAGCAGAACATACTCCAGTCTGTGTGTTGAAACCTGTCCTGAAAAGTAAAGAGTCCTGCTTCCAGTTGGCCACACGTTGATGGTCCTCACTGATTGGGGCTTTCACACGGTTGATGAGGGTGAATACTTAAGGGGTGAGAAACAAAGAAAGGTGATCATACTGTCCAAGGTGGGGACGGGGGGTCGCTGATGTAAGCTCCACAATGTTTGTGTAAACCTGATCCAAAGTTTTGTCCCTCCTCTAGTGTGGCAGGAAACATGCTGGTGAAATTTGGGGAGCACTGTCCTTTAATTTGCAAGTGATTAAAAATCACCCGCGACAATAAAATCAGCCGCCGTGTGAGCATGTCCTGTTGTTTACTAATGGCCGCATGAAGTTCGTTTCAACAGCAGCTTGGCCATTAGCAATACAAACGGTGTAATATAGGACTGCAGTTTATTATAGTGGAAGTGAACTCCCGCGGCAGATAAAAAGGTCTACATTTAAACCATGAGACACTCTAGGTTAGCTGAGGCAGGTGTCTCCCAACAATGACAGTGTTTGTACAACCAAGCTTTGTTGACATAAATGCACATCCACGCCACCTCTTGTTCCTTGCCGAGTCCATCTGCCGTCTCATCTGCCCGGCGACGTTGTAGCGTAACCGGCCTAGCTCAATAGCATTATCCAGGTCGTCCGCGTGTGTAGCCATGTTTCTGTAAAAACCATGACATTGCAGTCCCAAAAGTCCTCTTTACTTGTGGGTGATGCGAATCCGCTAACTCATCCATTTCTGTTCACACAGTGGACCAACACTTAGCGTAAGAAAATGCTCGGTAAAGAGAGCCGGAGCTTGTTGTTAGCTTGTAGCTTAGCTCTTAGACCTCCCACGCTTCCCCCCGCCTTAGTTTACGATCTCGACGACCGCCTGCGAAGCAACGTCCGCCCGGCCGGGGGAGAGTGCGTAGCCTCCGAGTGCTCTGGCGATCTCACATGGATGAGTCGAAGATTGGTGATAAAACTGTTGGAAAAGTCCTCACCTGATAATCCCAAAGCTCCCGCTCGGTGTACACATGATGAATTTACAAAGCAAAGCTGTTTCAGTACACAACAGACCCGAGATGACGCAGGAAAATACTGCAAAATTGCAAAAATTGGAGGGACGCTGAGGGGAACCTCGCGATGTGTACTCGCCGCCATCTTGGCAATAAATACTTGGTCATGTAATATGGGTGTGGTCCTGCAACAAAACAAATAAAACATAGTATTCCTAAAAACCAGTACGGCCTTTATGATTTGTCCACGATGTGAAAACACAGATGGAATCACGAATCCTGTTAGAAAAACTGTATTCACAGTTTTAACAGTGGAATGTCATTGGAATTTGTGAAATTTTGAATAAATTTAAATAAGTAGGTCATTACACTTAAATCAAATCGCAATATGTGACTAGTATCTGTACATTAATGCTTGCATAATAATAATCCTGCAGTTCTGCTTGTCTCTGTTAATAATGTGGCGCAGACTACGGTTTTTCAGTTACCTACACCATAGCCTTCCTGAATCGCAATAGTCTCCAGAACTGCTCCGAGAGTCACTTCATGATGCATTTGACCGTATGTTGAGTAAAACATCTCGGTTACGTATGTAAACCTTGGTTGTCCTGAATAGCGAACGAGGATGCTGCGATGATGTCATCCGCTTTGGGAACACCTTTGTGGTGTGACGAATGTCTGAAGCCCTTATAACCTCATCACGCCAATTTCATTTGGCCGAATAGCCGCTTAGCCCACCCCAAATGCGCCACATAGATGAGCTATATCAGCATGCTGCACGCTATTTTATCAGATTTCACTTGTTTATGAAGGGAAGCAGCTATCAAAGGTATGGACCGGTCTCACATCACCCAGCACCTCGTGTCCCTATTTCATGGCCCAGAGCATCTACACCTAGAGGCGATGGGGGAAGACAGGGAAAACCAGAGCGTGCCAGTGCGTATGTCCATGCTCGAAGCAAACAAGTCCACTTCCGCTCGGCCAACTCGGGTCTGACCATAAAGGAGATTCCCCACCTGGGGGTGGAATCTCCATTTCTCCCTCCTCCAGGACCCGTTTCCCTCGATAGCAAGTCTGCTCCTGAGTTTTCATGCTGACCTGGACATACTGCCCTGATCGACAGAAACTTGCGACGACACAACGGCCCAGTTTGACTCCTTTTTTGAAGGAACTGGGGTCTCACCCACGGGCTTAAGGCACGAAGCCCCTTGCATGTCACCATAATGCTGCGAAGCGGTGACAATGTAGGGAAATGTTTTGGCTCTTTGCCACCACTGAAACGGTTCATGTGGGATCAGGCCCCAACTGAACTACAGGGACGCTGCAGCCATCGACCCAACAACTTGAAGACTATCCTACCTTGCACTAGCGCCTTTCGTGAACTGAACTTAGACAAGCATATATTACTGTAAAACGTCGGGAGACACGGGTGCCCGCATCATGCAAGAATCCAAGTCCCCCCCAAAAGGTTTGTTTCTGACACGGCAGCAGGACACTCTTTTGTGGTTCGTCCATAACCCAGGCTCCTCAGATTATCTAGGTACTAATCTCCCGATGTGACAGTGCCTGATCCTGAGATTGAGCTAATATTAGCCAATCATCCAGGTAGTTCAAAATTCTGACGCCTTTGAGCGCATGCAACAGCTGTGTCCATACATTTTTGTAAACGCTTGAGGAGCCAAAGCTAGTCCGAAAGGAAGAACACAAAATTGGTAAGCCTTGCCCCTCGAAAAGCAAACCTGAGGAACTTCCTGTGTCTCTTGATGATCAGGATGTGAAAGTATGCATCCTTTAGATCGATGGTTACAAACCAATCCTTGGATTGTATCTGAGACAGAATGGACTTCACTTTTAGCATCTTGAACTTGCTCACTCTGAGCACAAAATTTAGACGGGCGCTGGAGTCCAGAATCAGATTTTCCTGCATAGGGCCCTGAAGCACCTGAGTGGTGGGGAGTTCCATAACAGGAAGACGCCCAGATGTCCTGTCGGGCCGGCCCACCAAGTGGGGGGGCTGCTTTGAGGGCCGCCATAAACCGGCCATGCTCGCAATGACCCTTTGGACTTTTCCTTGAACTCTGAAGGCTGGAACGCAGAGTATCTGAGGGAGTGCTCATCGTAAGGACACGCACTGTAAGAAACTGCCGGAGGCGTAGTATGCGCCGGGATCATTAAGATCTGAGTCGGGCAGGCCACAATGAGCGAGGCGCACACGCGCAGCGGTTCGTCCCCACTCTCCAAAGTAGGGCCTGGCCTCCGAAGACGAGCAAAGGAATCAGGAACAACTATTGGGAGCCTGAGACCGAGAGGCCTTGGCTGTCGAACTCAGGTCTAGCCATTTGCATTGTCATGGGTGAGCAGGTGGGCAAGACCTAGGGCCCCAGTCCTTGCGAGGGGGTAATCTCGGTGATGGCTCATGGCATTTTTTTTCGGAACCCCGTGAGGGCGCTGCAAAGAAGATGAGCCGCAGGTGGTTGACGCTCTACTTCCCCTAGCCCTCCGCAGGATGAGCTGACGAAACGCTGCAGACTGTTGTTTAGCTGCTCTTAAACTTTTCCACGACAGTCATGACTGAATCCCCAAACAAGCCATCCTGAGAAATGGGGCATCCAAAAGAAAAGTTTTCTTTGTCCTTTTTCTTTAATGTCAGAGAGAGTGAGCCAAAGGTGGCGCCAATTGAAACTAAAACCTGCCATGGATCTGCCTATTGCTTGAGCCGTGTGCTTGGTAGCCCTAAGGGCCAAGTCAGTAGCTTGTCACTGGAGTTCTTTTAACAGCCTCCGGAGTCAGGCTAGCCTTCTCCTTGTGTCCAGCTCCTAAGCACATCTGCTTGATAAGCCTGGAAGATACACCCATAGAATGGAGTGCAGCCGCTGGCTTGCCCAGCGGCCATATAAGATTTCCTGACCAAGGCGGACGTAATTCCGCATGGCTTGGATGGCAACAGCGGCGTGGACTTCCAACACGGAGCCGAGTTCAGGCGCAAGATGTGCTGCGTACAGAGTCTCTTCTACAGCCAGCATCGCCGCATATCCATGTGTTCCGCCATTTTTAGAAAACTGTGGCGAAATCAGCGGAGGCAGGATTAGTAATGCCCACTGCCCCTAAAAAGGTTGCTTCCAGGACCTCGGAAATCATGGTGGAGGTTCTTGTAAGAATGGGTGTTTTTGAGGCCTACGGGGGCCATATGGAGTGCGGCTAGACAGAAATCGATTGGTCAGGTTCAAACTGGGCCTGATTTTCAATCGGTCTGCTATCCGGACTCAAACCCCAACTTATCCAAAGCACGTTGTTCCACTGTCTTACTGTGTTGCTTTGTAAGACGGGGAGGTGCGGTTTCTCCTGTCCGCTCGGAGCAGAGAACTGCTACACTGCACCCCAAAACAAAAACTCTCTCGAATCGGAGGCCGCTGTAGGACGCAGTCTTCGTCACATGGTGTACAAACGGAAAGAAATCGTATCACAAGCTTTGGGGGAGGGATGCAAATTATCATGAGACAGACAACGGGATCACCGTTAGGGGGCGCCTTGCAATGGCCTGGGAGAGAGTAAGAGGAACAGGAGGCAAAACGTCTGTGTCTCACCATCTATGAGCCCAAGCTGCATGCATCACCCAACCGACCAACTCATGCGGGCTTGGAAAACGCAGAAAGGGATACTGGGGTAGACGCGGGGCTTACTTCCTTAGAGAAGGCCTCCAGCCTCGAGCATAATACGTTTAGCCATAGGCTATCAAAGTGTTGACAATCAGAAAGGCCACTTGATCGTGGTGTAGGTCCAAACATTGCACGCACCTGTCATGAATATCTCCCCCTGTGATGAACCTGTCTCATGGCTCGAGCAGCTCCTGTAACTCATCGTGTCCGCTGAAGAGGGGTAAACTGCTCTTAGAAGGAAAATAGCTGAGAACACAATGAAAAACGCTTTCCTACGGGCGACAGATGATTCGCTTCCTGAAGGAAATGAAATCTGATGAAATAGCGTGCAGCACGCAGATAAAGCTCACCTACGTGCATGTTGGGGCGGTGCTAAGAACTATTCGGCCAATGAATTGGTGTGATGGTATAAGGGATTCAGACATTCGTCACACCGAAGGTGTTCCCAAAGTGATGACGTCAACGCAGCATCGAAGTGAACCTATGAGAGGGAACTAGCCTCATATCACATACACAGAACTGTAAAGGTATTCATGGCAACCTGTCAAAATAAAAGTCTGGTTTAATTTGAAGAGATTGTGCCTATTACTATTTTTCAGTAGAATGTACAGTACATAGCCTACTACTACTACTACTACTACTACAGTGAAACACACATTCTTTTTTAAGGAATAATCACACATAATTTCTTCCAGGTTTTCATTTTAAAAGTAAATCCTCTTTGTTTGCCAAAAAATAAAATTTGCTTAATTTTCAATTAAGAGGATTCCTTGATGAATAGAAAGTTCAGAAGAACAGCATTTATTTTAAATAGATTTTTTTTACATTTACATTACATTTACATTTAATCATTTAGCAGACGCTTTTATCCAAAGCGACTTACAAATGAGAACAGTAGAAACAATCAGATCAACAAGAACAACAACGGTATACAAGTGCTATGACAAGTCTCAGTTAGTCTAGTACAGAACACGTAGCCAGGTTTTTTTTTTTTTT